>NC_056728.1:609071463-609228963 GCF_019279795.1 Protopterus annectens | reverse complement strand
ATTTATTTATTTTGTTCCCATAGCTTTGGGTGGTCCATGTCCCCAACAACCTACCAGTTTGTAGCAAGCAATAGGAAAGACCCATGTCTAACTTCCTCTCTAAGGCCTAACTGTGAGCCCAGACTCCATGCTCAACCATTGGCCTATCTGGGAGATGAGAAAATGAAGAGAGAGCTCATGGTCCAAGACACTGAAAAAGGTGAAAAACATCAGTCTCTCACAAGACTGCAGATGCTCCTCCAGACTGATCTGCCCTGATCAACCTTGCTATGACCAGCTGCTGGATCATCTGTCTCTCTAAGAAAAGTGAAGCAATTAAAATATTGCCATGTTGTGATCCTTCCTTTGCCATCTGTAAGGTGGTAGGACATGTTGTGCCATTGCAACCAAATTACATGAACTGGTGAGCTGTCCCTGAAAATGAACAGCAATCCGGGCACCTACATTCAACCTAGAGGACCCCCTGATCCTAGGAGCAAACCCAACTCAACAGTGCTGTACAGAATCACCAATAAAGCATCAGCTTCCTTGACCATGTCTGACATGTCCACGTCTAACGGCCTGGAATGCAACTATGACCAAGATGGTTTACTCCCTTTAAAGCCATGTTGCCCTGATGTTAAATACAAAGCCCAAGCCCAGGTGTTGGCGCAGGCTGAAAGGAGAACTCCAGGCATTTCTTCAAAAAGAAAATTAGGCTTGGCAGTAAATTTAAAGAGACTGAGGCAATGGGTAATAAGGTAAGCTATCCTCCCTTGCCACCATGACTCCAGTCCCTTGACCCTATATTTCCTTACCTCTGTGCCTCTTACTTGATGCTCTGTCCTTATGCACCTGACATTAGGAGTGGAGTCCCTTAGGGTGTTTTCTAATGGTGCATCTCTTTTTTTCAATGTTTAAGCACTTTAACTTGCATAACTGTCACTATAACTTAAAGGGATTGCATTTACCCTGAGCCTTCCTAATCAGAATACCCGCTCAACTCTCAGTTTGTGTCACTTGGGTATTAACAATTTGTTACTGTATGCAACAAACACCCATGTGAAAGAGACCTGAGCCCGCAATGCCCCAACTATAAGTCCTCACCAATCCCCCTCTAGCCTACCTCTCTTCCTTTACTTCCACTGCATCCTCTGACCTTACATTTCCTATCTCTCATGCTTCCTTAATTCCCCTCATGATATTAGCTTACAACAATACCTAGCACATTCCCCCAACCAGGCAGATGTATTTGGACAAACATGTCTGCCTGGTAAACTCTGTTTATGGCACAGAGGTATGCAAACCACCTTTATCCTTCCTTTTATGATATTGTTTTAGTAACTGGTATCACAGCTTTTAGCCTATTATTGGCATTTACAGGAAATATGATCATACGCATTATGTCATTATACTTAGGTAATGCACCTTAGACCTACAGTTTAACACTCCTGGACTGCCCCTAAAAAGGATTGTGTTGAGTGAGTTTGCACATTTAAAAACTAAATTTAAAAAAACATGGGCAGAGGGGGTAATTTTTAACTAAATGTATTTAACTTCCCAGCCTTCCTCCATCCCCTATTTTCACATGTTCTACTTACTGCACTGCATTACAGACCTCCTCTACATGAGTAGCTGACTGTCAGTGGGGAAACTGACTCTATAGTGGGTAACTACATGTCAGCTACAGCAGTGCAATCCTGGGTGAATATCTTTTCCTTCCTTCCTTCCTTCCTTCCTCTCTCTCCCCCTAAATCTCATTATTCAATGGCAGATAGAAAAACTGGGTATTCCCTTGCCACTAAACCATGCATGCATGCTTCCAAGCATGTGCCATGTGGGCTACAATGCAGGAGCACACTGACGGATGCTTGTCCCTGTCCCTTCATGTTGCAGTTTTGCAATAACAATCACCTTCTGTGTTTCAGTATTGCAGTAGACTAGTCTACCTCCAACACCCAAGACAGTTAAACTGGTATTGTCTGTTCCTTTCACTTCTTTACCTGACACCTCTGGTACCTGTGCTACAATGCAAATCATGCTCATCCTGCTTGTAGTCAGGCTTTATTCATCTATACCACAGACCTAATCCAGGGAATGAAAAATTCACATCTGTCAGAGGGATGCAGACTTTGTTTGGTCATTTGAGTGCAGAGAGACGAGCTAAACTAGAGTCCTTTTCACTCATGACTCTGACATGGCGTGTTGTTACTATATGATACTGTTTGTTTAATAAACAAAATTAATAAATAAATAAATGCCCTACTTTTTAAAACAACAGAATTGTACAAAGTGAATGAAATTCTTCACCCATTTCTTTGCAGGATTAATGTTGATTTGTTGAAAGCAGTTTTGGCAAACACAAAAAAAACTTCAAAATAGTTCACCAAACTACATTCATTGAACATTGAAAGACTTTTTTGTAGGGGTCAATGCCTGCTGAATCTGCAGAATAGCGGAGAAAAAGGCAATCACCACTGTTGATGAGATGCCATGCTCCCTTCTTTGCAGTGATATAACATATCTGAGATGGTTTCCAGGTGTAAAATGGAAGTAATCATGGTGCAACAAGTCTAGCAAATATATGAATGGCGGGGTATGTTCGTGTGTGTGCGTGCGTGAATCTATGTGTGTGTGCGTCTCTGTGGGGGAATGAATGATGCTGCATAAATGTGTGTGTGTGTGTGTGTGTGTGTGTGTGTGTGTGTGTGTGTGTGTGTGTGTGTGTGTGAGTCTCAGCCTTGTTGTTCCCACAGGGGGTTATGTAGGGAACTGAGAGTCTGTATCTGTGTTCTTGTGTGCACACAAGTATGTGTTGGTTTTGTGTTTAAGTGTGTGGCTGAGTATTTCCTTTTGTGTGATCTAGTGTGTGGGGGGCATATTGGTTGGTAAGCAAATGGGGGGTATATGGGAAAGTCTGGGAATGTGTGTGTGTGTGTGTGTGTGTGTGTGTGTGTGTGTGTGTGTGTGTGCGTGTCTGTATGTGTGCTTGCAGGGGGGTGCCTTTTTTACCTCAATGCATGGTATGCTAAGGAGAACAGTAGTATGGTCAGCTCTAGTGATCCACAGACATAATAATAAGCACATAATGATGTTTTTCTCATTGTGGCTGTACCCGTCTCAAATCACATTGTCTCACTGACATACTACTTGGCTACCCCTTCTTGGACAATTAGTATGAGGAGTAAGGATTTACTGAATCATAAGGAATATTTCAATTAGTTAATAAAAAAAATAATAAAGACTCAAATGTAAAAAGTAATACATTGCACTGGAATTATATAGTTAATTCTTTTGACTGGTTAACTCATGCTCATGGCTACAAAAGAATAATCTTATGGAAGCTGCTGAATGAAACAAACTGCTTTACTATACTCCAAAACAAATGGCACCACAGGCAATCGCTGAAATTTAGACCACTTTTATGATAAAAAAACAATTTTTGGAGTAAATATTTCTCTCCGTATGTTAATATTGCAGTGTGATTTCAGGAAGAGTATTAACCTAGCTGGAAGGAATTGCCTTTATTTCATAAATATACATTTTTTGCTTGAGGATCTTTAGTCTTCTTTTTATGTTAAGCATTAACATATCTGTTTATCTCAGCATTATTAAAGCAATACATATTCTGAAAATGTAAAGTCAAGTTGTGCATGCTCATGCAAGCAAAATAGAGAAAGGCATAAACACAGATTAAAGAAAAGAATAAGATGTTTACAGTATTAATGCTTACATTTTTATAAAGTTCTTGACAGTGTAAAAAACGCTCATTTCTTTGAAACTAGCTATATTCAGCCCTTAATTTGCATGCTTATACAAACTATGCCAGTGGTAAGAGCATTGTGGTATAAGCACTGTACCCCCAGTTGGAGCTAATGAAATGAACTTTAAGATAAACGCAAACAGCGAAGTGTAAATTATCTGGAAATTACATTTGTAATATGCAGGGCTATTTCTTTTTCTCAATAGCAAATTAAACTAATCATTTTAAAATGCAGTGGCCCTGAAGAGGACATGATTAAACCAAAGACACACTGTAACTTTGAATATACTGATGAGCTGGCAAAGTCATAGCAATTAAACCTTAAATGAAGTGAATGGATAGCTACACTGTAACACCAATGTTAGGTTTACAGAAAAAGTCACATAAAACTACTGACCTGTCTAGTCAGTTTTTGTCTGAATGGCATCTTCATTTAACCAATTTGGGAAAAACAAAATGTGGCTGAGACTCACACACACACACACACACACACACACACACACACACACACACACACACACACACACACACACACACACACAATCACACACATTTATATACACTTATTTGAACAACTGAACTACAAATGATTGAGTGGAAATTATTGATCCAGGTCCTGGTGCCTAGGCAGTCAGACATTTCCTTGTAGTACATTTGAATGGGGCTACATGGCTGAAGTGGCAGTCAGCTGCAGAGAAATATAGCTGTTTGCAAATTCCCCTGTGGGCAAAGAGAAGAAATGTGTTGCCATGCGCACGACTTCAATAACCAAATGTACAAGGGGAAAACAATGTCCATGGTCCCAAGGGAACATGACACAGCAGGCAATATGGCAGGCATCAGCAGCAGGCTGGTCAGAGCGCATGTAAGTGGCAGTAAAAATGCAGTGCACAATGGGCAGTGCCTTTATAATCAGTGTGTGTGGACCACTACCCCCTTCACAGTATCTAGGGAACATTATCTAAAGCGCATACTGGAGCATAAATGTGACTACAGTAGCCTGCAGGATTTCCTCCATGCTGTAGCACACTTCTACATGTTGTAGTTACATAAGTATGTACTGTACACTGAGGACAACACTCCTTACTTCTTCTGCCACCATGCATTTGGTTATTAAAGCTGTAGGCATGGCAGTGTCTGCTTCTCTTTGCCCACAGGGAATTTACAAACAGCCATATTTCTCTACAGCTGAATGTCACTTCAGCCATGTGTCCCCAGCCAAGTGTACCACAGCAAAATGTCTCACTGCCTAGGCACCTGAACCCATCTGTGATATTTGAGGAAAGATCACTTTTCCTCCACCTCAGATTTCTCAGACCTAACTGTTCACTTCAACTCTCATTTCTGTTTTGCTTTCATGTTTCGAGACATACATTTCTTTTTAAAAGTAGTTACTACTAAACATGCATTAACATTACTTTAACACTGCTTAGCAAGTTACCAGGCAGCCCTTCTGAATACCACCAGTGTAACCTTTGTCTGCACTTCTTAAAATTATTTACACTTCTTACTGATTATCCTTTAGCTCATATCCTCCTGTTATATTTATTTATTTATTTATATATTTATTTACAGTTTGTTTACTGGGGATAGCCCACTGGGCCGAGCAAGAGCTCATTTTTAATGGAGGCCCAGGGAGAAAAGCTCCTTAAACAGTATACAAATTGAAAATGAACGTATGTTCACAAATTATTACACATTTTAAGAAATTACAGTATACAATGAAAGTAAAACAAAACATAATATAAGAACAATATCATGTTGTAACATGCTTTAATGGTGCAACTAAGAATATACCCAAATGAGAAGATTACGGATGGTACATAACAGGAGGGGCAATGAGCCTCACACAGCATATTTAGGAATCACAGAGAAACAAGGGAGTTGAGAGTTACAAATATTCATATTCTGACATTATCTGCAGAGATCAGATGCATGATAACTTTATCATCCTTCCCAAAATAAATCACCCGTATATCTAACCAACTTTCATCCCATTGCTAACTTTCTTCTTGCTATAGTGTTGCAGAGCTAAGAGTTTATAGACAGTTTTGAACTTCTGTAATGTTTATGCACTTCTTATCCATTCTATGCTTGGCTTCAGAAAAGGCTGTAGCACTGTCAGACTTCTATATAGCATAAACTGTAATCCTCACTTAGCTGGCATATTGACTTGAGCCCACCTAATCAACCTTAAAAGAGAATTTTAACTCTCTACTCCTTAAGAGCCCTGCAAAAATGGGATTCGGTGAAAGACTCCTCAGTTGTCCTCAAATAATTGAAAAAAAACAACAATTGGGAAACAGCTCTGACTACATCCTACTCACTGTTCTACACAAACACTGAATTAACTGTACAACAACCCAGCTAAGACTATGCTACAAACTAAATCATTCATCTCACTCAGTAAGTCCAACACAATAACCAATCACATTACTTTTATTGAACTATTTTCTGCAGTATCCAGAGAGAATTCTCAGACCATTCTCTGAGATTAATACCACTCTGTCCAGTCTGTAATGAAGACTTAAGCCAGTGTTCCAGAAGAACCAAGCTGAAGTTCCTTTTAGATAAAACAAATGTCAAAACGTAGTCTGCATTATTAGGCACTTTGGGTTTGGCAAACATTATGACACATACAAAGTGATCTGATAGACAACCAGCCTGAACTGTGATAAGCAGCCAGAGGAAACTGCATGGCCCTATCATGAGAATAAGAGACTCTCATAATTTATAAGAGCTAAAGCACTATAACAACAACGTAGTTGTAAGTGATGCTAAAATAGCAGAGAAAAATTGGTGGCCTTATGGTTAATGTGTTTGCCTTACAAACACAAGGTGCAGGATTTGAGTCTCATAAGGGATAATTGGCTAGGCTTAAAATGGCTCGCAAGGGCAGTTAGCCTAATACTAATCTAAGAAACTAAATTTGGTAAGTTAATAGTGTGCTTATTAAGAATGAGCACTTAGTGATTTTATAGAATAATATACAGTAAAATAGTATTGCTTAACATTGTAATATATATTTTTTTAATTTTCATACTCTTGGAAGTGAAGCAATGTACTGCTTCTACTTTCATTTGTATAAATATATATGCTGCAAAGCAAAACAAAGATAGACAAATATTTTTACTAGTATGCCCTTTTGTGGGACATTAATGTATATAAGGAAAAACTATTGTATAAATGAAAGCACTGTGTATGTGACTGCAACTTATTAACTCATTAACAGATAAAGCAAGATTATTCCAACAGAGTGCTGAGCTCCACATACTTATGTCTGCTACGTCTCATGGGATCAATACAAGAGTCCCTTCAGCAGACTTGTAAAGCATTTACATCCTTTTATATTCTGTATTTCAGAATATATCTCTATCTTATGTATATAAATAAGCTACAGTCACATGATGAGTGCTTTCACTTACACAAAAACTTCTCTGTGGGAGTCCTGGGGAAATCAAAATTGCAGATGGTCAAAGTATGTATTGTTGACCCACATTGATCAACATATGGAGATGGTCAATAGTTGCATAAGACTGACAGCCCCTGAGATTGCCCTTATGCAAAAAATTGTTTACTTTTCTTTGCATGTTTAAAGGATTAGCCTTGCAGCATGTGGTGTTGTTGACGTGAGTGTGCTGACGTAAAGCACATTGACATTTCTGCGGATTAACTATTAGTAGTATCTCTATGTATAGATCTATATATATATATATATATATATACATATATATCTATATCTATAGATAGATATAGGTTTACCGACATAATGATGAATGCTAAATGGTTGAAACTGAATTGGTTGAACACACTATATTGAATGATCAAAATGTTGAAATAAAATTAGTCTAAACACACAATGTTGAAATTATCAAATTTGCCCATTTCTGTACTGTTGTGCAATCTTGGAGTTGATATATCTAAGTAGGGGGGGGGGGGGTGCAGAGTTGATCTCATTGCTTTTTCAAAGAAATGATTGTAGACAATTTTGATAATTCAATGTTTTGGGTTGAGATGCTATTTTTCAACCAAATGACTATTAGACATTATGACATTCAATATTATGTCGGTAAACCATATATATACATATATATATATATATATATATATATATATATATATATATATATATAAATCTATACATATATGTGTGTGTATGTGTGTATATGGATGCCCTACCTTTCAATAATGAGTTTTGATTTTTGTAGAAAAGTGAAAAGCCAGGATAATTGATTGAAAATTATCTGTTCAAAAACTACTGGCATTCTTTTTTGTGAAAACAAAACTGTGGGGATCAGGTCATTTGCCCTTTCTCCACTGTAGTGTGACCTCGGAGTTGATAAATTTAATTAGCAGGGGCTGTAAGGGCAGGGCTGCCTTCCCCCTGGCAAGAAGAGTTTTTTTGTTTTTAATTTTTTCAGTGATTCATGGATCAATTGGGTTCAGGTGCCTAGACAGCGAGACATTTCCCTGTGGCACATTTGTTTGGGGGCACATGGCTGAACTGTCATTCAGCTGCAGAGAAATGCAGCTGCTATGAATTCTCTGTGGGCAAAGAAGAGCACGCACTGTCATGCCAACAGCTTTAATAAACAAGTGCTTGGGAGCAAAAGAAGTAATGAGTGATGTGCTCAGTGTACAGTACATGCTTATGTAACTACAACATGTGGACATGCTATAGCATGGAGGACATCCAGCATGCTACTGTAGTCACATTTATGTTCCAGTATGCATTTTAGGTAATGTTCCCTAGACAATGTGAAGGGGATAGTGGTCCACACACACCAATTATAAAGGCACTGCCCATTGTGCATTGCATTTTTACTGCCACTGACATGCCCTCTGGCCAGCCTGCTGCTGTTGGCTGCCATATTGTCTGCTGTCTCATGTTCCCTTGGGGACCATGGACATTGTTTTCCCCCTGTGCATTTGATTATTGAAGTTGTCGGTATGACAACACATTCTTCTCTTTGCCTACAGGGAATTTCAAACAGCCATATTTCTCTGCAGCTAGCTGTCATTTCAGCCATATGTCCCAATTCAAATGTACCACAGGGAAATGTCTCACTGCCTAGGCACCTGACCTTGACTATTTATATATTATATGTTTTGTGTGCAACATGACTGCTTTTCATGTATGAGGGTGCATTTAGGTTGAATGAGTCATTCAGTAGTTTGTAGTGGAAGGATTTGTGTAATATAGAGTTGGCTGTTTTGATTTGGTTACATAACTCCAAAACAAATCAAAGGAGTCAGGCGTACCAGATAGTTTTCAGGAGGAATACTGAGGTTTTGGTGGCTAGGTGTCATAAGCATTGGCCTTGAAGCTAGTGTCTTGGACTGACAGGTTTGCTTTGAGTTTTCAGGGGTTTCATGGAAGACTGGTTTCAGCCAGACAGTTTGACAGGATGTTGAAAAGCTCCTTGGTGAATCAAGGGATTTCAGGTGAGAGGCTTTTGGCTCATTCCTTACATATAGGCAGGGCTTCATATCTGGTTTGGGAAGATAAGTCCATTGAGGTGAGAAAGAGGATGGGGAAGAGGTCCAGTGCTTTAATTTCTTACATTAGATATCATAATGGGTAGTAGACTAGCTTAATGATTTTAGTTATGTTTTTATTTGTTTTACTGGCACAGCAGAATTCAGTTTCTGGGTCATTCCATTAAGCTCTGAGCAGACAAGCATGTGGTGATGAAATCTGATGGAATATTTCAGGGGCTTGACCCAATGAAATGGGAAGTAATCTAACAAGGTTTCAGAAGGTAGTCATGGCACCAGAGGATTCTTATGCTAGTAGAGCTATATTTTTAGGAATTCCCCAGATCATGATAATTACAAATGCAGACACAGGCTCAGATCTCTGCATTTACCTGCTTATCTCTCTTTCTGCACTTACTGTGTTCTGTGGGTCCTCACACACACTCACACAAGTGCCGTTCCTTTTTATGTTTGTCTCAGTTTCTGTATTTTTAGCACATTTTCAGTTTCTATACTGACACACCTTATATATATATTTTTAACTTATTTTGCTAATTCACTGGCATATTACTCTGATAACCAACAGGATCCTTTTCACCATACAACTATAATCAAAGTCTGTCTTATTTTGTTGTTTGCATTTCAACTGCCTTTTCCAACTTTTGATTCTAGCAATCTTGCCTCTTCTGGACTAAAACTATCTTGTTTTTACGAACCTATTTCTTTCTTATAATAAGTCAGTTTATCACTTCACAGCATTGTGCCTGTAGACTAATTACTATAGATTCTTCTTCCTCAAACATTGTGAATAGTATTTTAAAAATGGGAAATATGTTTTCTAAAATTACATGATAAGTATAATCAGGAATTGTAGCCTTTAGATATAACAAATTTTTTAGAACTGTCTGACATACATGTGTAAGGGGGGTATTCTTTCTGACACCATGAATGAATACTAACTCCTTTATCTGATTGCTATTTACTTTATAATTCAACACTATGGAAAATCTTGCAAGGTTGATCATACTCCACAGTCTAGCAGATCTTATCTCTTTTTTTCTAAAATGCAATGTATTTTATTAGCTTGGCTGTTGCACGGTTGCAGAGAACTGATTCAGTTATCCTAGCTGTAGATCACACATTGCAATATGTATCACTATATCTGAAGCATGCATTTAAAGTTTTACATTCCTTCAGTTCTAACAGCATGGAAATTAGTAATGTGACCCCTCCGTAGTCTTTTGTAACAAATTAGCACTTTACTTGCTTATTTTGATTTCACAGAAGAAGGTTTATTTTTCTGTTACAGTGTATTCGTAGAAACAGATGATTCTTTTCTAATAATTGTGTTATTAGCTAGTATGTGTTAGACTAAATTTATCAGCTTATCAGAGTCCATAGCTTTACAGTGTAGCACCTATTATCTTATTTTAATATGTATAGTTCTTTTAAACCTATTTCCTACCAACATTCTGAACATTCTCACTCTACTGCTCTGAGCATGCTCAAGACTAAGTTTCAGAATTTGCATTTCATTGGATATTTATGAGCTTACTGTTTCACAGTGTCATAGTCTGTGCAGTCTGTTACTCCATGTCCATTCATGCTTTCAGTGCCTCTTCTGTCAGCTGGGTTGATAAAGTTGTTGGCCTGTCCGCTTGGCTCCAGTTCTCTATAGTGGCATAGTTCACAAATTTGACTTAAGAAGATTCCATGTCATCCTCTCTGGCTGCTTTCTTCACAGGTAGCCTAGCACTGGGGCTAGAAGCTATGTTTTTCAGCATTATTAGCTGTAGCTGCAGCAGTTTCTGGTTAGGTTCCACCTGTAATTTCACAATTTTCCCAGTAATTCCTCCATGACTGCGGATACCACTTTACTATCCCAGGAGCACAGCAATCATAGTTCTGTTGGGAACTTGCTGCCCTAATATTGCCTTTAACTGTCAACAGATCTACCATGAAGACGTAAATATGGAATCCTCTGTACAAGTGCCCAAAGACAAGCAACCATTGTTAAGTAGAAGAAAACAGTGGACAAAGGACACATCTAAAAACGCAAGTTTATTCATACCGTACAAACTGAAATATTAGCACACTTGGCTTTACAATATCAAAATAAAACAAACAGCACATTTATAAACGTGAACAGTCCACAAGGGCATTCCTGAATACAGGGTGCAAAAAAAAACAAAAAAACAAAAATAAAGTTTCATATTACAGGCTATCTTACAGTTACACCAACTTTTTAATAAATATTTTAGCATTACCATTTATAACCAGTGGTATATTCACTAATAGAATACTTTGTCATAATTTTCCTAAGAATTATCATGAAAGTGGTAGTTAAAGAAAAACCACTGAAAGTGGTAGTTAAAGAACAACCACACACAGACACACACACACACACACACACACACACACACACACACACACACACACCACAGAGCAATAACAATGAACCGATAAAAGTTTTAAAATACTTAGTCCAATTGAACAATAACAATAACAACAAGGTCAACCAATTTACCACTTTAATCATTTAGGTCTACATTTTTTTATCAAGCAAAAGTTCCTAAATAGGTCTTCCTTTTGTAGACTGCTAACTTACCTTATTTTTTTTCTTAGAAAATACTAAAATAAACTGGGTTGCATTAAGACATTCAACAACTGTCACCATATCAGTATGAGCCTATCTACAAGTTAGCAAAGTGTCTCTTTTATTTTGATTCAAACTTAAATCCATGACTCATCATTGTACCATGAGTCAACTTACACCATGTCTTGGTATACTTAACTGGCTAATGTTTATGTATTTTCCCCTTTGGGAAATCAGAAGAGGCAGATTTCTACTGTCTGTTAAGTTAAATGTAATTATTGTGATGTACAGACTAATTCTATGACAGAATGAATAAAGGTCTCATTACTGTTGCAGTGTATCTCTGTTGAGCCATTCTGTGTAAGATTATCATCTGCACGCAGCTATAATATTATTTATAGATGTTCTCCTAGTTTTTGTACTGATTCATAAAGCCAGTGGAGAAATTAGGAGAAGAACAAATGCCACACCATGAAATAGCAAAGTTGAATCAAAAGTTCGATGTGAATTATGCTCTACATGGGAAGTAGTCTACAGACAAAAAAACACCCTTGGCTTGCAGCAGGTGAACTATGTGGCAAATGGAAAAGAAGTATTGCAGATTCATTACTGACATAATTCATTTCTTTATTGACTTTTTAAAATTTTAACCAGGATAGGGCACTGATCCCTTTGGATCAGTTTCAGTCTTAGTGCAGGATATAGCAAGCTGGGAGCAATGCTAACTTTAGCAACAGACATAAGGATGAAGTCAATAGTGGTGTTTATACTCTTACTCAAAACATTTCCTTCGTGGAGAATGCCGGTCCTCATGCCTTTGTCATTGCAAAACTGTGACAAAGAAAGAACGGTTAGGTAAGCTGGCTAGAACTATTACATTGAATATTAATCTATCTATAGCAAATGCAAAATGTATATTTTAAAACATGTCTGGAGGACAGTATTTTACAGGGGATGTAGCATAACTGTTTCATCACTATTGGAATTATTATTATTGTCTTATCATGGCTGTAGTCAATTGCACAGGTAAAACAGTGTAGTTTTAAAATGTAATGAGTTAATAGAAAAATTGGCATCTGGACAGTTTGATGGAAATAAATGTCATAATACTGATGTCTGTAGCAGTAACAATGATGATATTCTCATTGATTTTTCACTTTTTGGTATATGCTTAAAAGCAATTTCAGTTGAAAACAGACTGTCATTTCGGCAGCAATTCTTTTGCTACTGTAAATTGCGCAGTGTTCTTAATAACAACCTCACAGTGTTGCTGAAATAGGAGCGACCATTACTTACAAAGTCATGACTTTTTCCAGTCATATTTATCTCCATAGAGTTTGGCTTACGAGCATGTCAAGTATGGGGTGTGTGGGAAGGCAGAGGGTAGAATTACCTGCAATATTTTAAGACTGGATCTGTAAAAAAACAAACAAAAAAATAAAATAAAACAAATAAATAAATAAAACTACTTCAGCAGAAAAATTAAGAGAAGCAATACAAGATTTAAAGCCACAGCTCCACGTAAAAGTTCGTAAGAGCATTGCTTATATTTTCTTTATGTGCTGCTGTTTTTTGAATTTGCAGTTTTATTACAGTGCATTAGCTGTTTATGTTTGTGTTTGTACAATGTATTTGTCATGGCATGCGCAGGTTTGAATGAAAAATATGTCACCTCAGTAGGCGGCTGCAGTTGGAATTATGCAAATCAATGAAAGATTGGTCTGATTTGCTGCCAATAACAGCATCAAGAAAACACTGATTTATTAATAGCAATGCACATTTAAGATTTTTCTATGTGAAAATGAATCAGGTGGGAACATGTCTAGCCATGACAAATGAAAGTACATATTATGTAGCAGTAAAATATTTCAGCTCATGTTATTCAAACCATTTTCAGCTGTTGCTGGCACTTGTGGCAGAGCTTGTGAAAAATACTTAGCATGCCTTTTTTATCCACAAAATGTTGTGAGTCACTACCCTGTAATCATTGCTTCCAACTTTTTATTTGTTTGAAAAAGCATAGAGGGATTTATGAGTAACCTTAACTTTGACTAATGATTCATACATAGAGGAGGGTTTTTTCTTATTTTGGATAATCACAAAGGGGGAATTGCTAGGCCAGGCTGCTAGAATTGGAATGTGGCCTGTCTATTTGAACTGTCCTTGATTTCAAATGTTGTTAATGAGGATTTCTAATGAAGTGACAATTGTGTTACGTTGCATTCAGCATTTTAAGAATGTTTCAAGTCATCAGATTTTGAATCTTGTCTTTTTCCTGGTGTTTTTTTTTGTTGAAGAATAATAAGTATACATTTATTTTTCCTTATATTAGGATGCCATTCTTCTTTCAACACATTTAGGAACAGGTGCTCGAAAAAAACAAAATTTTACTTAGAATGATATTTTATTTTTTCACACCGATGAACATACTGACCAACTGGTCCAGAACAGAAGTGGGAATGAAAGGGGGAAGGCCATAGTTTAATCACCCACCAGGCTGCACTCATAGCCTGTTCTTTTGTGGGCATAACAATTTCATCTTTGTGCCCAGTGACCTTTGCAAAATATCATATCTAATGGCCTGCTTGATGATAGTCTTGCATGTTACATATGCCACTATGACTTTCTCAACATCTCCTTTACATAAACAAAAATCATTGCTGCTATTGTTTTTTTTTTTATTATTTATTATAGTTTTATGTTGCATCTTATTCAACTGTCTGCTGCTTGTCTTCAGGTCATTAATATCTTAATGTTCTGATTTCAAAACAAGTACTCTTACAGACTCTTTAACACCGGGTGACAGCTGTGTGATGAACAAGTCAAAAGTGATGTAACAAAAGTATACCCCGTCTGAACAAAACCAAACCGGGTCTTAATCTGCAATGCTCAAGAACCTTCATTTCAAGAAAAAGGGGTTGCCCAAGCTACTCTGTGATTCATAAATGTCTATGTCACTTCCAATGTTGCTAGAAACACTGCTTATTGTTACACTAGCCTTGAACATATGGCTGCATGCACCACCAATGTATTTGGAAGCTGTGCTTTCACTATCATCAGCTCTATGAACATGTTGCAGAGTAAATGACACTTCAGTTCCAGTCTGAGATCTTTTCCTCCTAAATGAATTAACAACAAATTTGGCTAGCGTTTCTGTTGGATTATTCTATTAAGTATCAGAACCAGATGTGCTTAAAGCATGCCTGACAGACCCTTCTAAATCACTTCACAAGAAGTTGGAACAAGGTCTTAATTTAATTGAGTCATCCATACAGCTGCTTTCTTAACCACTTAGACCAAGGATATAAATCTGAGTGCAATGCACAATAAAAAGCAGAACTGTAAATAAACAGACAATAAATAGGAATATTTATCTAATACAGGATAAAAATGCTGTGGAACACTGACAGACCATACTTTTAATGGCTTCTACAAAGTGACACACCCTGGTTAAATCAGATGGTCTTCCTATATCAGATGGTAAGAAGAATATTCTAATTTAAGTTGCCCTTACATCCTGAGAGTCTTATGCAAGATGCAGTCCAAATCCTTTGGGGTAACTCATTGACCCTATGGGAACTTAAATACTATTTCATCTATGGCAACACTATGACACAATCTAATTAGTGTCAATAACCACAAAACTGGGAAAAAGATCTGATCAAGAGGATCTCTTTAAAATAGCCTGTTTACTGTGTCCATGCTGACTAGACTTAGATTTAGCAGTCCAGATCAAAACTGAATACTGTAACACAGATACTGTCCCTGAAATTAGCAAAAGCAACAACTCTCTGATTTGAAAAGCTCTGCAATACAATAAGTCAACCCAACACACTGGCCCAAACTACATAACTGTGATAATCCACTAGCACAAAATGTACCACTTTCACTATAGTGGTCAACAAACAACTGTCAATGGCCTGTCTGTAATCTCTGTACACTCCTTTGACCTGTTCCCAGCCATTCAATAATTTACCATTGATCCAGGCTGAGGGCTGCTGATTGAATCCATATACATAGTCATGGCAGATTAATTTAATATGGATCTGGACACTATGCAATGACTGACCAAGGTGGCAGACCAAATCCTTTTCTTCTGTGGTAAAAACCTTACAGAAGAGCCAAAAGGATTTAATAGCTGCTCCATCAGATTTCCTGGTACTGTAAGCCAAAAAATGACCAGACAGCAGCTTCATTATTCTTCACCAATTAAGTATGATGGTAGAATTCTCTTGTGTATCCAAGACTGAACTACAATATCTGGAAACTTGAAGTCTATTGCTAAGCTGTTATGTTTCGCTGGAATGTGTCTGCCAAAAAAAAATAGATTGAAATGAAGACTGTGTTGCACTAATAATCTCATCAGTGACAAAACCCATCTAGATTTGGAGACCTTCTTCAGAAGAACCTTCACCACTGCCTTCTGTCTGAATGAAACATTAGTTTCATGTGAAGAAATTGGGTCTCCCACACTACTGTTGCAACCTAAATGGGCAAGAACCCTAGAAAGGTAACATCTTTCTATGTCCTGCTGTCTAAAAGCCAGACAGGGGGCTATAAACCAATTACTTTAAAATAAACCCATTTCCTACACCCCCTACTTCATCAAAAACAAAGTACCTGGGAAGAGACCCAAGACTCCTGCTATAATGAAATCCCCCTGTACTCAACAAGAAATAGACAAAATATGCAAGTCTTCCTTCACCCTCCTCATAACTCTTACACTTTAATACTTCTGATACTGACTATTTAGCAGACTAGCCAGAGCCTGAGTAAATGTCCTACCAGGTGCCAGCACCATACATGCAAAGTTGAGGAGGCAAAGATGTCCCATGACCTTTTCTGAATTTCCTTTTTTGGCAATCAAAATTTTTTCTGTAATGACCTTCAACTGGTCCAGTCTTGTTGGAGGCAACTTAATGAGTTTACATCAATTTACAATCCTAAAAGTACTAATGCATTCACTGGGCCATCAATTTAAGCCTTGGCCAGGGGCACTCCAAGCTCATGACTTACATAAAATTATCCATTCTCTCTTTGACACCTACAACTTTGTTACAGATGACCCAAAAAAATCATATAAGTAACAGACAGGTGCCTGGTGTGCTGCTCTCTGCTACCAAAATTAATACAAGACATTGCTAAAGTTCTCAAAAGTGGCACATGCCACTGCAAAGGTAACGGGCATGGCCACGTCAAAGTAAAACTGGCATACAAAGTACATGCAAGGAATGACCGATCCCCATCATAGATTGGAAGCAACTGAAAGGTGGCCTGAACATACTGAACCTTAACCACAGTGGGAATGTGCTCTGTGATAACAAGTCCTGAGACTGGCCAGTGCTGTTGCCTACTGAGGACAGTATTCCCATATCTCACATATTAGCATAATAGTTAGCTAAGGTAACTGAGTGAAGGAGGTATCTATCTGTTGTGGGTTAATCAATCTACTTTCCAAAAACAAATCAAAGAGCTTCAACTTCCCATCCTCCTATAAAGAACAGAAAATTCTTAAGATAATCTTTAGCAGACTGACCCTACACACTACTTTCTTCAATACTTTCTGGGTGAACATCTTTACCTGAATGTGTAGCATGTCTCTCTGAAACTGCAGCCAGTCTACGCAGCTCTGGTGAAGGAAGTTACCCTGGAGCTCTATGGGCTCTGTACCTTGACCTCTTCACTATTAGCTCATTCTCCTTTAGATTTCTTAGAGAGGAGCTTTGCCCTTGAGACTAGACATGTTTCAAACACATAAAATCATGGAAACGATTGGAGACCTGATCATAATCCTCTATGTATATTCAAATGATCAATCATGGTCTATCAAAGAAACCTCCATAGTTCAGAAAAATTAATAAAGTAGTATCCATAGCTTAGTATAAGGCTAAATGCTCTTGTGGGCCATTGCAAGCCTAACCAGTTATCACATTTGAGAATCAAACTCTATGCCTTGTGTTTGTAAGGTAAACACATTAACCATTATGACAACCCTACCCCCTGTGTACTTTAGGAATTCCAGATCTAATATTAATAACACTTTCATGTAACTGTAACAGCAACACAAAATAATTAGAAAATCTAGTAGTAAATTTTATAGGACAAAATGATATATTTAGGGAAATGATAGCAAGATCCACCTCAGTTCTGTGACATCCATTATAACACATAGTATAAAGGAACATCACAACAACATAATGGCTATGACTGACAATGCTGCAAACTAGCTTAATATCATTAATGAGTTAGGTTAATATCAATATGGGGTGATATTCTGTAATCACATTGAAAATCCCCAATTCAAGCAGTGACATCTGTATGTAACAATAACATTCAGCGCATCTAATAATATCACATCTATCAGAGGACACTGAAGGTAGATATGAATTAATAACTTTGCACATATCAGAGAAATATTAAGTAAATTTACATCAGCCATTCAACCTCAAATACTTTCCACTGAAATACAGTCATACTGGGATACAGTCAACAGATAACTCCTGAACAATAGCCTGTGAGAAATAAATAATACATGCTGTCACTATGAATCTCCTATAACTTTAATCCATTTAGGCAAGTCAAAAGATATGCCCTGAAAACATATCATATCTAAATGAAAAGTAAGCTCAAGAAACACCATGTTAGGGGCAAGCCACTCACACCCTAAAACTTATATATATATACTACCTCCATGGTTGCGCAACAGCGGGGAAAGCACAGACTGCCATTAAATTACACAGCATTCTTGTGCAAATAGCAGTCCCACTGTTCCAAGTCTGCAACCAGAATAAAAGGTGATTTCAAACAGTTAAGAAGAAATTGATCAACTTGAACTGGATCATATATAGGGAATCCTTCTTTGCAGGAATGTGATTCTCATTGTGATTAAAAAAATACACAAATCTGAAATTAAATGTCATGATATTATACAAGGCAAAAGTACACATTTTTTTTTCAGGTGAATTCTGTTTTAGGTGAAATGGTTTATGATGGCAGAGACATTTTGCAAAAAAAAAAATGTATTTGTCCAAGCTGAATATGAAATCTCTGAGCAGATGGGTAAACCCATTTGCTGTATATAGTGTTTATCCAGCTCTGGTTAATGTAATGTCATGTTTTTTAGAGCTAATATGAAAACATTTACTTTCTTAAACTAAAAAGTTGCTTGAAGTATTTACACAAAATCTCTTTCAACCTATTAGGACTTGATATTAACCCATAACTCTTCTGTAGACAGGGATTAATGTTTCCCTTCATTATTTTTATGGGAAATTAGTAGATTACAACAGTAATTAAAAAAAGTATTACTGATCATTTATAGACCTCTGCTATCTTCAAATAATGATATCAAATTTGTATAAGAAGACTGTAAAATTTAATCATGATAATGCAATACACTTCTCCCATATAAAAGATAATTGAGTTAATAGGCATTTATAGTCTTAGATGCAGATTTTGAAGTAAATCCCTTTAAATCTATTTTATTATATGGTAGCATTATGTGTACCAAGGAAGAAAAGCAATGTTTTTGTAACTGCAGTGCACCTAGATTTTATTCTTTCAGCATTTAGACTCTGTCTGTCAGGCCATCAATGATTAATGGTGTGGGTTTGCCTAACTTGCTGGAGTCCAAAATCATTGGGATAGTTGGTGGCTGAAATGTCTTTTTCCCCAGTATTTTCCTTCCTTTATGGCAATTGTCTCATAGTCTTCCCACGGCTAGTAAAAACCAATATGGCTTTAGGCATTCAGCATTCAAACTATTTCTGTGGGACCATCAACTGTTGATGTGCTGGGTGGCAAGTAACTATTTTTCTTCAGCATTTCTATTGAGTGTATGACAAAAGTCTTTTTCTTCCCACCTCAAGTGGAATTACTACAGCTAGAGATTTATATTGAGTATAGGTCATTACAGGGAATGCACGCTAGTAGATGACAACACTGATAAACCAATAAAGCCCCTGTTATATTTGAAATCTGTCTTCTCAAATTCACCAAGATTCCGATGTGCTCTGTGACATATAACTTTATGAGGGGAAGGGACATTATTCAATAAGTAAGCGAGTCACTTCTATTTTTTTACATGACAAGTACATGGGTGCTACAGTGGCTGTCAAGTACTATGAGGTATTTTGGTGCACAGATAACATGCAGAGTTTGATTAAGTATTTTATGGTGTACATGTGCAAAAATGCAGAAAGACATACAATGAAATGTAGATGCAGTTAATAAGCACACCAGTGATAAAATAGGAAACAAGAATATCAGTAAAGAAAGACTATGATAACTTAGGTTCTTTAAATGAATTGTCATACTACATGTGTGCCTTTCCCTTTTCCAAAATTATGCAAGCCTATATATTTTGAACAGGAAATGTGAGATAAATTACCAATACAAAGAAGTTGTGGAAAATTGGATTTTCACTAAGTGGAAGAAAGCCAAAGTGGGTAGAAAGAGAAGCAATGGCCAAGCAACTGATATTATAACCTGTTCAAGTAAATGTTTTAAATCTGCATCATGCTTTGTTAAAGAATATAGAGGAAAAGGTTTTGCAAATGGATTAACATTTGACTTACCTCTGGTACTGAGGGTACAAATATTTCATTGATTTATATAATTTTATCAGGCAGATGAAGACTAGGTTTACCCCATGGATGCCCAATTACAGTTAGTTGGCACTGTAACAGTGAACATTATAATGTTTATTTTTGAGATTTAAATATCTCAGAGTATGATCCCAAGGTACAGAGATCTCAGAGCAACATTGTATACTTGGTTTTCATGGATACAACACACCTTGTGCATAGACTTACATCCACCTACAAAAAATACTTTAAAATTTTAAGAACAAATTTTGTATTTCATTATCTTTTGGAGACTTCGATTTTATTTGTTTTGAAGTGTTAGGAATCACAGCATCATCTCTCACATTTCTGAATGGGAGATAAGTACTAGTATATTAATTGGTAAAAATGATGGTTTCTATTACATTTATCTTGTGTATTTCGATTTTATGCCTAAAGTACATCCGGATTATTATGTTATTTAGCTTGTTACGTGAGAAAGAAGTGCATACCCTTGATATCAAAATGTCTCTTAGGTATGGCATCCACTAATAAGAAAAAAACATTCTTTGTATAAACTGTATGAATTATCAGTTTATGAATTAGATGCAGTAGTTATTAAAATGCATGAATAATGATCAGGGTGTGTAGTACTTGAAACAGGATTATTATACCTCATTGCTATGAATGCTTAAAAACTGGCACTCAAGACAAAGATAATTTATCTTTTATGGATAAGACTAAAACAAAATACACTATTTTAATAGACTAGCTATCTATTAATGCACAAATACCAGGCAATGTATTTATTTATTAAGAAAACTCAGTTTCTTGTATTTTGCATAATACACAAAATCAAGAAAAAGTATGCATTTCTTTCTTTTGTGATGTATAGTAGCTAGCAGTAACTATATTGTAGAACATGGAGTTCTGCGACTGCGCTCCAAAATCAGAACAAAGACTAAGCTGTAAAGCATTACTATAGTGTGAGACCTGACTGCAACAGCACTTTCAAATGTGTGGAGTAACTATTATACCTCACCCCCAGTCGAATTTCATGAAGAGGACATTTCTTCATTCTCAAATATCCCTAAATATTATGCCACATATTTTTGTTCTGGAAAGTTTACGGACACCAGTCTATCAGTAACTTGTTTAACTAAATAAACTGTCCCTGATTTTACTTCAACTCATAATTATCTGCTGACTATGTGACATCACTCACTAAGTGCTTTTCTGAGTTTCAAAGCCATTAAAAAACTTCACTATTTTTCTTTCGTAACTCATAGCACATGCAGCAGTTATGATTGGGTTTCATCACTCCTAACCAATTATTGTTTTCTGAGAATGGAGGCAATGATTTGCCTGTGAATATGTGGTGAATTTCTTGGCATCCACACCTAGAACACATAGTGGCACAGCAGAAAGTGCTGTCACCTCACAGCAAGAGGTGACCTGGTTTGATTCTCGGCTGTGGGGCTTTCTGTACAGAGTCTGCATGACCTCCCTGTGCTCGTGTATGTTTTCTCTGGGTGTTCTGGTTTCCTCCCACATTCTAAAGACATGCAGTAGGTGGACTGGCTATTCTAAAAGTGTCCATAAGTGTGAGTGTGTGGTGTAGAAGAAGTACTGCAGCAGGGCTAGCCACCTGGTGGTGTAAATCATGGCTTTAGATGATTGTCACTGTTGAAGTGACACCCCAAACTCATGTGCAAAAATGGGAAAAAGGGGTGATGGATAGATGTCTAGAACACATACTCGCATGGTTATGATTAGAGATTGACACCAAATTACACTTGTGTTTACTTAGTTTATTAAGAGCAATCATTTACACAAAGTCAGTTCATTAATTATACTAACATTTGCAATCAATTTAATGATGGTGTCATTTTAACTGGATAGGCAACAAATTTCTAAATGAATTTCTGGACATTTTAAATAATGTGCATTGCACTTTGAAAACTGACAAACATTTAGTCAGTGGTAGTATTTCTTTTCTAGTTGTCACCGATTATAAATGAAGTCACTGTTAAACAGTAGAATATTTTAAAAGCTGTAGATTTGCATAATGTATTACATTTTAATGGGGGACACCACCATTCTGTTTCACAGAATATTAGGCAAATAAAAGTACTACTAGAGCTAATGATGCTTTTGTCTGGATTTGATTAAACTAAATCCAGATTTAAGGAACAAGGATATTCCAATAAGTTATTATGCAGTAATGAAATCAAAGTTTTATCTGATATGAATAACAGAAATTGTTGTTGCTAAAGGATGCAGCTGATGATAGATTCTAGGAGGCAAAAATTTGTGATTCAGGAAAAAATAAAGCTGAAGATATATATTTTTCTGTCATACTCTATGAAGTGCATTGACAACAGTGGATTAGAAAGGGAAATATGTGGTATCCCCTTCTGATATGAATAAAGGGAGAACAACATATAAGAAGACAGCACACTGTAATGGCCTGCGGTAGAAGCCCAAAAAGTATGTAGAAAATTATTCTTGTTTAGAGCTATCCTGTGTGGGGGAAGAGACAGATGAAGCTGCAGAGTAAGTGTATTTAAGGGGAGGAGGATCATAAGATCATGGGATCATAAAAGGTTAATAGACAAATGGCCCTAAGGGCCTTACAAGACTAGCCAAGTCCAACTCCTGTTCACAATACCAAGGTATTAATGGGAACTAAGTCAACAACTACTGCCCCAATCCAAGAAGGACACAGGTGAAACTCCTGCAGGAAATTGCAGTCTCCTATCCAGTCATCCAAATTACAGTTAGATAGGGTCTGCAAGAGGGTCTCACCTGAATTGGAAGCTTGTCCAGAGGAGAGAACCTCTGTGAGACATATCTGTCTCTCCAGCAAGTCCGGTTGATGTCACATACTAGGGTGGGTTCCCTAGAGCGAATGCATCATATACCATTTGATTTATGAATGTGCAGCATTTCCATCAGAGCAAGATCTGAAATTGTCTATATGCAAGGCAGAGGTCACCTCTGAGTAGTCTGTAAGGCACAGAGTACAGTGACATTTATTTCAGTCTGTCAATGCATGACATATGCTGAAGACCCTGCATTTTCTTTATAAGAAACCTTTGAGGTCTTTCCAGTTGCAGCAGGTGCCTGGTAAGGTACATACCAAAGGTAGCATTGTACTCTATTATTGGCCTGATGAGGGGGGTTATAACCTCTTTTGTTCTGAATGCAATGCCCTTACTTATGAGGCTGGTGATGAAGAAAGCCTTTCTTACCACTCTGGAGACATGGTGGCCAACGGAAAGGTTGTTGTCAACTTGTCTGCCCAAATCTCTCACCACTGATTGTGTGCTTAGGGTGTAGTTATTAATGTGGTAATCAGCAGGGACATCACCCTTGCTGAAGGGGATGATAATGTACTTTTTGCATGGAGTTTTAGCCCATGACATTGGCAGCGGTCATTTGCCTGTGTAAGTCCCTCTTGTAGGATGTTGACATTATTTGAGGACTCGATGACTGCACCCAGTTTTAAATCATCAGTAAACTTTGTCAGCCATAGGCCTTTTGTTTTAGCCTGTACATCCAAGAAGTAGATTCCAAACAATAGGGGCCCCAGCACCGATCCCTGTGGAACAGCACTGCTTATGGGTCTGCTGGTAGAGGTAGAGTTACCTATATTGACTGGGTGCATTCTATTGGTAAGCCACTTTGCAACCTATCTGACAATATGCGGGTTGATCTCCAGCTGAGTGAGTTTATCAATAATTCCTGAGTGGGGAATAGTGTCAAAGGCCTTGGCCAGGGGGAGGTAGTCTGTATGAAAGGATTTGCCTTCATCCAAGTTCAACAGGCAGGATCTGCCTTTAATGAAGCCAAGCTGGGTTTTCGATGAGGGTTTGGAGGTCTCCTGTATCTTTGTTGATAAAGTCCATGATTATTCCTTTCATAGCCTTACAGATTAGGTTGGTCGGGCTTATGGGTCTGTAATTACAGGGCCAGTGGAGGCACCTCCTTTATGTAATGGGATAACATTTGCTGTTTTCCATTCAGCACGTACAAAACCATTGCTTAGAATGTGGTTAAAAAGAGTACCCAGCGGTGCAACTAGTTCCTGTTTGAATCCATTTAGAATGCAGCTTGGGATATTATCAGGTCCCATAGAGGTTGTGTTTTTGGGTTTGAAGAGAGTGTTTACTTACCTGTTCCTTGGGGATACTAGGTGGAGGCAGGTGGTAGGGATGCTTTGGGGGATATGTGGCAGGGACGCAGGGACAGAAGGGAGAAGTTTTCAATGAACCCATCAGCTAGCAGGTTAGCTATTTCTGCGGGTTCAGTATATGCGGTGCCATTAACAACCAGTTCTGCGCAGATCTGGATATTTCCTTTAAGGTTTCTGATGTAACTTAACAAGATCTTATGGTTATCCTTAGTGAAGGAGGCTAATTTGGATTCATAATTAGCTTTAGAATGCCTTATGAGGTGTCTTATTTGCTTGTTGAAGCAGAAGAGGGAATAATGCTTCCAATTCAGGGAGAATTTCTTCCAGCTCTTGGAAAGCATTTTTTTCTGTTATTGTATAACCTGTCAATGGCAGATGTCCACCGGGCTGGCTTGTTCTTTCTTGAGGATCTTGTTTTGGTCATATCAGGCATGGCTGAGTCAATACATTTGTGAATATGCTTATAAAAGGCACTGGTGTAAATCAGTCCATGCCATCAGTGAGGGCAGGGGCTATAAAGCTATTAATGCCATCACATATTAGGTTGTAATTGGCTTTGGAGATGTCTTTTAGTCTAGTTGCAGCTAATGGGGGGGGGGGCAGATGTTATTGTTACTTCCAATGAGACTGGTTTATGATCAGACCTACCTCACTAGGGAGGGCTGCACACACATGGGATGGTGGAACAATCACCCATGTTAGTGAGCACCAGATCCAGAATGTTTGAGCCCCTTGTGGAGTTGTCAACCAACTGGTCCAGGGAATTGGAGTTGATGAAGCCCAAGAACCTTTAGGCAAGTGTGTTAGTACATGTATAATTTACCCAGTATATGGCTGGATAGTTAAAGTCATCTAAAACCATGGTGTTTAGTTGTATCTTGAGTGAGGCAAGTATATCCAAGTATGCAGTGGAAGTATCCTGGTTCATGGAGGGGGTCCTATAACTGGCAAAAACTTGGAGAGGGATCTTACCTATAGTCATTTGGACAAGGATTATTTTGTTTAATCAGTCTAGAGGTATATTTATGTTTGATGAATATTGAGACTCCACCTCTTTTAGTTCTCGCACTTTCAGTTTGTGGTCTGAATGTGTGGAAGGCATTATAACCCAGTCTGGCTGGGGTGCTTTCCATGGCCTTAAACCAAGTCTCTGGACTACACAGATATCAGCATCTCCAGTGGTGAGGGCTGCTTCCAGTGAGTGTAGTTTTAGGTTTAGGTTTAGACTTCTAGCATTTAGCAGCATAACCTTGAGGATGCTTTTTGAAGATATTGTTATGTCAGGAATTTTGCTGATGTGATATTGCCTAAAACGGCACTATGGGAGGCAAGAGCCTTAGCCAGTAACCAAAATCTCAGAACCCATAGGTGACAGATGAGATCATTTCTAGCAAAGCAGCATGGTCTATCTACTGTGTTCCCAGGCTGACAGGTATTGGATCCCCTTAGAATGACACCAGAAAATAAGTCAGTTCTTGAAGTCAATCATTTTTTGTTTATATTGTGGTATCATCTTAGGTAAAGGTAGTATGCTGCTCAAGGCTAGGGGCATACCTACCTGAGACACATATTCAGAGAACTCAGCCATGTCTCTCTTCATATAGCCCAGTAAGGTATGTCTCAAGTCATTCACACCAAGATGAACTATGACAGAGTCATAATAGTACTTGTTGCCGAGAGACTTGAGTATGCCTGTGTGATCTGGTGGATCCTGGCACCAGACAGACAGCTGACTGCAACCTTTGCTTTGTCCAGCCTCATGAGTGAGACATCTGTTTGTCTCACTATGCAGTTGCCTATAACCAAAAAATTTGGTTTACATGTTCTTTGCCTTAGGGGCTTGTTTGTCGAGACACTTGTGCTTGTGGTTTTATGTGTGCTGAATGCTGCAGGTACTGTATTAGGTGTAGCATGTTTGTGTTTTGGAGGTCTCTGGTGTTTAGTAAATTTCTGATGAGTATCACAGCATATGATGGTTTATGTGTTGAGAGCTTAGTTTGTAAAGGAGGTGTAGTATGTGGGCTGGCAACTTATTCAGTGGCACTGTTCTATGAATGAAAGAACAAGGATTCCAAATTCTTAGTGTACATATATCTGTCACAATTGAGCATGAGTGGTTTAGGAGTAGTGGGTTGTCAGTGTACATGAGGCAATTGTCACACTGTCTCAGGATACCCATGTCAGTCAGACTGGCAGGATAAATGGAGCAGAACTGATCATCCATAATACTAGGTTCATAGGTAGGTACTAGGCTATTGGCTTTCGCTTACTTTAATGAGAAAGGTTGTGGTTTAATTGGGGGCTTAATGCTGGGTCTATACTAATGGGGGTCTCAAGGGGTATAAGACTATTAGGGATTAGGAGTTTTCAGTTAAAGAGGCAAATGCTGTAGAACGTCCAGACGAGGTACTCTCCAAGCAGCTAAGCATAATTTTAGGGTTGCCTCCACTGTGTGGTGCTGCTCAAAGGTGCACTACTCACAAATAGATGCCTCGGATTGCTCAGATAAAAACAGTAGAGCAGTGGATAGTATCAGACTCTGTGAGCTGTGTTAAAACAGATACAAGCCCATACAAAAACGGGGCTTATGTACCAACTGTGAGAACCATTTTTTGAAGGAAGTTAAGCAATTTTCAAACAAGTTGACCAAAGGAAATGCTCAGTACTGAGCCTTATTCCAACAATCTCCACTCAGATGGGTTCATTGCAACACTCTTCTGGTACAAGGGTGCAGGGGGCCCTCTTAATGTAAGATGGGTATTTTAGTGCTCAGATAATGCCAAACAGTCTAGATTCAGGCAATCTGAATGTACCCTATGCTATAAAATGCAGATGTACTAGAAAATACAAGATGGCTCTACCTTCCATCTCAGAATGCAATACTGCTGAAAGTAATCCTGCATTAGTAGACTTCAAAAAGAAACAAATAATCTTTACAAAGGTACAGTGGGAAGATTATACTGTAAGTAAGGCAAAAGAGAAGATAACCAAGCTTGTAGGGGAAGATAAAGAATGATGTTCCCATAATGTCTTACTACTATTTTGTTTTGAAAAAAATGAAAAGGAATAAACAGTGCATTACTTACACTATACAAAAATCTTGTAAGTTACTCATAATGAAGCCAGCCCCTAGTCAGATGTTAGGAGGTTACCAATGGACACATAAAACTAAGCAAGGATATTAGCCAGATTTTACTAGTTAGACATAATGGAAGAGATATAGAACTTCTGTACTTCTTGACTATAATATCAGAAAACCTCTCCCAGTCAGGGATATGTAAGTATGTTGATCTCAAAATCTGTAAGAAAGCACATTTTGAATGTATTTCTATAGGTATTTTTTGAGGTCATTAGTCAAATGTACCAATGGTTACCAGCACATACTAGTCATAATGGACTATGCAGCCAAATATCCAGAACTAGTACCAATACTCAGAGCTAAAAGCAATGTTATTGTTAGGATATTGTTACTGTTATTCTGCAGAGTATGTATCTGTAGGGATATAGTTACTGACCAGTGCAATCCATTTATATCGAGGATACTGCATCAGTCATGTCAGTACTTTAAAGTCAGACTGTTGAAGACAACAGTCTACAACCTGCTGATCGATGGATTATTAGTGATGTAAAACAGAGCCCTGAAATTAATTGTGAGAAAAGAACTGGATGCAGATGATAAAAACCAGGACTACAAATTAGTCTATTATCATCAGCAATCAGAGACATATCACAAACTTCATATGGATTTTTCCCATTTGAACCTCTGTACAGCAGGCATCTGAGAGGGCTACTAATCATTACCAAGGAAACTTGGGAAGAGGAAAAGACACCATTAAAACAGTGTGATAGCACAAGATGTTTGTGTGTTTGTGTGCAGGATGGATTATGGCTGGTAATGCCCACAGTAAGGGGGCACATGCTGAGATCCAACGAAAAGCAACAATGAATGCATATTTAGAATGCTTGTCTTAGAAAATTTCACTCAGGTGACTATGTGGTTATGCCATAGCCTTGTACGGAAAACAATTTTTTGGTCAAATGGCTATGGCCATTTGAAGCAATTGAGATAACTAATATAGTATGTATTGTTATAGGATTATATAGCCAGGAATGAGAAAGTGGGAACAAACTTACCATGGTAAAGTAATGAAGCCATCAAAGGGAGCAGATCATTTTGTAAAGAATTTGCAAGCTGAAGATTATATAGGAGACTACAGGGGGTCTCTCCCTCTAGTACAACTAGAAGAATAATTGCCAAAAGACTCAGGGCAAAATCAGAAAGTAAGATGATTTCTCTTATAAAAGTAGGTTTGCGGAAGTGCGTGGGAAGAGTTAATCTTATAGGACATAGTATAGAAATGACCTGGAACAAAAGACTAAGTCCTTACAGAGTTTCAAAGTCACAAAAATGGTTAATAGGAGAAGAAGTTAAAAGGCTTTATATTAGGGATTATTGAAGAGTTATGGAATGACTGGGACAACCTAATTTTGCTAAGCCCTAATTCTGACTGGACTATAAGATTCTGCAATGACTTTAGGAAACCAAATTTTCTGTGTCTGTTATCATATGAACAGAGAGAACTCTTAGTGAAGGCTAGATATTTGACATTAGACTACACAAAAAGGTACAGGCAGGTACACTTACCCCCCCCCACCCCCACCAAAGGAAAAATATATATCTTTTTGTCACTTCCATTACCCAGTGTTAACATCTGCCTTATGTGTAGCCACAGGTACATTTCAGTGGCTGATGGATAGAACACTGAAGCTTCACTCCCATGAAGCTGTGGCACACCTGGAAATTTTGGACATTTATTAGTAGACAGAGAGTCTCGCTTACCTAAAGAGCAGGTTGTATTAGAACCTATTTAGCAACCAGACTTTGATATAAATACCAAGAAGAATAAACAGAGCATGGTGAAAATACACTTCTGGCACCACATAGAAAAAGGTTTTGCAGGGCCACAACTAGAAAAGATAAAGGCCATGAAAATGCATGTACCCCTTATAGAGTGAAAGGGGAGGCTTTGCATGGAGTAGGTGGGTACTACAAAAAGTAGATGTCTAATTTTGTGACTGTTGCTTATATTTGGCAGACATCAGAAGAGGGTAAACTCCTATTATGGAGCAGTGGTGCCTTGAGGCATATTGAACAATAAATACTTCCAAAAGGATCTTTTTTTTAAATGGTGTTAATAGCTCTTTATTTTACTTAAGCATTTACAGTATATGATGATGTGTCAGAGGTAGATTAGGGGCAGTTTTATCCTAACATATTCAAGCTAAGGATAATCTTGCATACTATAATCAGCAGGAAGCCCAAAATTGCAGAATGTAGATACTTTGCTACTGAATCAGGATGTTTTGCAATAAAGTGGACTCTCTGTGACTTGAATCTTATTTGTAAAGTATGAGTTTCAATTTGGTAATGGACCATACCCTTTTGCAGCTGTTTAGTAGAAAACAATGTCAGACCAAAGTTGCACTGATAGGCACTATCCCTTCACACTTTCAGTTTTGTATGACCCAGAGACCTGGCCTAGCTCACAGAAATGTTAATGGGTGGTCTACAATCCAGAAACCATTATTATGTTTTTTTTATGTGCTTGGAGGGTTAGTTGGAGGGCTAGTTGTAATATGATGGTTAAAGTTCTCTTGTGGCAATGTGACTTAATAAATTAAGTTATTCTAAAAGTGTCTTAGTTCTGGTTTAACCACTTGGGCTTCGGGCCAGTTATTTTACATTAAGAAAGTTTGTGTTCTGCATTCTTGTGGGAGGAGAGGGTAGCTTCTGCCCTGCCCTTCTGAGCTGGGGATTGCTGGTGAAGTCTTATTGTGCCTGCTATTCTAAAGGTCTTTCTTCTGATTTAAGCACTTGGGCACCAAACCAGTAACTTTACATTAGGAAGGTTTGTGGAAAACACTCTTGTGGGAGGAGAGGGAATCATTCACCCATCTGAGCTGTGAATTGCTAGTGAAGGCTTATTATGTTTGCTATTTTATGGGTCTTTGTTTTGGTCTGTGGTCTGCATTCTTGTGGCATTACTGTCTAGACATTTTTTTTAACTACTAGAGCATCTAGTTTGCTCATGCCTGAGCATAGCTCATCAAGTTACTTGTCTTACTGACTTGCTCAATATTTAAGTTTTCCTCACTCCTCCCTAGTAGATCAGTGGGCATGGATATGCACTTACTGATTCTCTCTGTGGCCAGTCAGGGTGAGATGGGTATTCTCAGGCATTGTAGCAATTGACTCACATACACTGACAACCCACTTATTCTTAATAAAACAGATAGTGTATGTGAGAGATATAAATAAACTTTAATGCTGAAGGCAAAACTCTCTCATACAACCAAAACTAATCCAACAGAAGTCATTGTTGACACTTCCACCATGGCTACTACACAGAGTAAAAACCCTACACATAAAACTCGTTATGCTGAGGCACTTACAGGTAACCATCCTAAAACACTAAGACTTCCTGCACAGTACAGTCAAAGTAAGGTCCTCAGCCATCACATAAACACTCTGTTAAAACACCACCTGCAGCTACACATATTAATAATGAATCCAATGCCTCCACTGTTAAGCCCTTAAGACAAACCAGCACATAGCCAAATTTCCTGGTCATTGGTGATTATATAGTGAGGTGCACTGATGTCCCCCTCAACAGAGTAAGGAGTCAAGGTTAACTGCCTTTCTAGGACTAGGATGCATCAAGTCACACAAGCATTCAGATCATTGAACCACCAGACCCAGTGTGACTCTGTCATAGTCCATGTGGGTGTTAATGACCTGAGATGTACCTCCCTTGACTATATGAATTGAGATATGATTGAGCTTGATGATTATGTGTCTCAGGAAGGTATGAGCCTAGCAGTGAGCAGCATACTACCTTCACCAAGGATGATGCCACATTACCAACAGAAAATTATTGATTTTAACAATTGGATTAGCTTCTGGTGTCAATCTGGTGGGTACAATATTTGACCACTTGGGAAGACATGTTTGACAGACCTCACTGCTTTGCAAGGGATGGTCTGCAGTTATCCCCTCTAGGCTTTTGGATATTGTCAAAGACCTTTTCCACTCCATAGTGCCTTTTTTAAGCAATGTCAAACTGATAAACCTACTGACTTAACTGAACCTATGAAGGAATATCTGACAGTGGTAATGCTCATTGCTAGAAGTCTTAACAAAAATCTGCACTACCTGCAAGCCTTCCTCTCCCTGGAGAGTGTATGCATCCATGTAGCAATTTAGACATGGTTTAAAGTCACTGAGAGTACCTCAACAATGCGAGATTATAATGCCTTTCACACCTTTACACCAGCTACTGCACAGGAGGTGAAGGACTGTGAAGGATTCTCATTCAGCCTAGTTAAAGTCTATGACACACTGGAACTCATACATGTGCAACTCACCATAAACAGGGTGCCGTACCATATCCTTGCAACATATAGGTCCCTCTCCATGTCCCAGGAAACTCATACTACCTTTCTCAATGTACTAGCATCCCTCACCGTTCAACACAATACAATAGTCATAGGGGATCACAACTACCCCTCAATAGACTGGGAATCCTACACCACTTCTAATGCACAAGCCCTTTGGTAATACCAACATCCTGGAACAGTTGGCCCATTCTCCTACCAGGGGTACAAACATCCTTGACCTTGTACTTACAAAAATGGGGAGGGCCAATGCTCATCACCCAATGTAATATCTTAGCTCATCAGATCTGACTATAAAGTAGTATTAGTTAGAATAAAATTTAATCTGGGCATACAGCTAAAAAAAATCATTTAAGAACTATTCCAAGGCTAACCTCTCTCTGCTAAGCAACACCCTGCTAAATTCCAAGCACCCCCAAACCCAGTAAACACCATAGAATACACTGAGCTATTTATAAAGTCTCTGTACAGCCATATTGATAGCTGTATAGAGCAAAGTGCGCCCACTCATATTTAGAATAAAAAAAAAAAAACTCAAAAGACATGCCACCTTGGTGGAATCACAATATCAGTTGGTTATCCAACAAAAGAAAAGGAACAAAGCCATGCATACTAAAAGCCCCATGATCAATTTAAACAGGTAGCTAAGAGGGTTACTCAATACTTCAAAGGCTAAATTTGAAGAAAAAATAGCTTCTCAAGCAAAGAAGAACCATAAAACATTCTACAGCTATGTCCATATCCTCAGAGAAAATACACAACAATGCAGAGAACTTATTGTAAATGGTATCACCCACACTGAACATGAGGCCATTGCCCACCTTTTGATTGACAGGTTCAACTCAAATTCCTTCCCCCACTCCCCCCCCTCCAAATAGTCCAAAGGAAATACCACATAATACTATTCCCCAACCGTTACTTGAGAACAGGTCATGAACAGGTCATTAATGCACTTTCCAAGGCCAAAAACATTGCATTAATAACTTTGTGCCCAAAAATGGAAATGGAAGATGGCTACAGTCATCCCCTCTCTACAAAGCAGGTCCAACCACTTATCCTGGTAACTACAGGCCTATAAGTCTTACCAGCCTCATATGTAAGACCACGGAAAGAATCATCATGGGCATGATAAATAAGGACATAGGGTAACCTTCAAAGACTGAACCCATCACAGTTCAGCTTTGTTAAAAGAAGATTATGCCTATTAAATCTGCTGGGCTTTTTTGAGAGGGTCACCAAAGCATTGGATGAAGGTAAGACTGCGCAAACAGCTTATTTTGACTTGGTCAAGGCTTTTAATATAATACACCACCCAAGCATTATAGACAAGCTCAATAATTTTGGTTTAAGCCCTTTTATCACCCGCTGGATAGCCAAATGGCTCACTGATGGGACCCAGGAGATCAAAATAGGAGAGGCCACCTCCACCAAGTGGCCAGTCTCTACCAGAGTCCCCCAGGGCTCAGTAATGGGCCCTCTCTTTTTTGGCATCTATTTTTCTGAAATAAAAGCAAATGCTGAAGGTTTGTGGCTGACTAAGTTTGCAGATAATTGCAAGATGGGGGCTGCCATCAACTACCCTTCAGACACTTGCATTCTTCAACAAGGTCTATCTCTGACTAACAAAAGGCACCAAAAGCCATGGTCTTAAAGTCAGTGCTAAGAAATGCATAATTGTACTGTTTGGGAAATCAACAATCCCGGCTAATTACCATGTTGATAATACACCCCTAAGAATAGACCCAGTGGTCAGGGATTTGGGTATGCATGTAGACAGTAGCCTTACCTTTGACCTCCATATGGTCACAGTGGTGAGGAAGTCCTTTTGTGTTGTGTAACCTACCTATAAGTAAGGGCATGGCATCTAGGTTCAAAGAGGACATTATACTACTGTACTCCACCCTTATCAGACCAATCATAAAGTACATTGCTCCCTTTGGTATGTACCTGACCAGGCATATGCAGCAACTACAGCAACCTGAAAGGGTCTTTTCAAAAAAAAAAAGAAAACACAAGGTGTAATGAACCTGCCTTATGAAGAGTGCCTTAAAGCCCTTTCTCCTTACTCAGTCTCCTATAGATTGCTGAGGGGTGAGCTATGCCTGGTTTCCAAGGCATCCAAAAAACCCACACTTATGAATTTCGTGCATGTTCACAAATCAAAGAGTACCAGAAATACAAGGTCTAGAGACCTGAATTTTGTCTGTGACTTAAACAGAACATGCTGGAGATACAGATGTGTCCCAGACACTCCCCTTCTATGGAACAGGCTTCCCATCCATGTGAAGCTAAGTTTGTCTAGTACCCAGTTTAAGCACAACCTAGACAAGTGGATGGGGAATAGGTAATTTACACTGGGACTAGCACCCATGTCCCTTATAGACAGAGGTAGCTTCTAAATGCCTGGCCCTTAATGTCCTGTTTGGATGAAGGCCATCATTATTCTTTTGGGAAAACTTGGCTAGGCTTATAAAGGCCTAGTAATACTCTATGAATCTATAGAAAAAGTATGTGTCTATTTAAATGTGTACCCAGAATGTATGGTTAGTGATAACAGTCACCCAGCAAACAGTTAAATCACAAGGCATTATCTGTCATTTGCTAAGGTATAAATGGAAGTAGACAAGATGATTAAATTCAACAACTGAGATCCATATAAAAAGATAATTTGAAAAGAAGAGCTGGCGGTTTGGTGTCAGAGAAGACCTTGTTTGGGCTAACACCTGCAGTGTAACCAATGGAATATTTGTTGTGGAAGTACCTTTTCTAGAACTGAATGTCTGACCAGGGGGAGATCTATGGTCTTTCATGGTTATTTATCCTTTAGTGAAGCCTGCAGCCTGGGACTTTATTTCTGGTTATAAAATTGCCTGTACCCTAAAAAGTCTGGGAGGACTGCATACAGTTACTAAGGCTCTGTTTGTTTTATTTTTGATCAACTGAACAAGTATTTTATTTTGAAGAATGTGAAAATACCGGTGTTTTTAGTTATGTCCTGCTTCCATTGTCTTATTGTTCTTACAAATAACATCTAAATTACAAAAGTTAGGTAAGACTGCCCCCGGGATTCATGAAGCTCGGCGCAAGGCCGGCGTAAGGCCTGCGCCGGCGGTGCATGGAATATCCGGCGCAGTAGCGCCATATACATATTAATGAGAGTGCACCGGAATCACAGACACGTGCGTAGTGTACAATAGCGAGCCCAGGTAGGATGCGTCTGGAGGCGTGTCTAAGCCGGCAGGAGGTGAGCAACCTAATGTGCTGACAGCCACGGTCCGCCCACAATAGTAATGGCAGCAGCCAGGTCCCGTGCAGAATGAAACGCACGTACAGTACGCAACATAGTCCCCGTTCCAAATTAACGGAGAAGCAAATAGAAGCCACCAAGGCATAAGTGTACCCGTTCAAGGAGCAAAGGATACGCATAAGACCGCCTCCGTCCGCAATGCACTGTCAGTGTTTACACTCAGAGAAGGTGTACAGCCGCATGTCAGCGCCGCACCGACATAGGAGCAGCGACTAAGGTCACCACCTGTCCCACTTTGTTTGGGGCAGTCTCTCCATGGACAGTTGTGTCCGAAAAAAACGTATTAGAAATGGCTGATGTGCTACAGTGTAGGACACAATGATATCCCGTATGTAATGTAATGGTAGCATGAATTGGTTATTTCTGTAACAGAAATACCGAAATGACACAATAAACAGAATAAGCAAGGAAATTGCCACAATAATAAGCAAATTATTTAGGCAAACAAGTGAATTTCTATGCTATATAGTGACCGTTTGTATGTGTCGGCCTGTAAAGGCAGATGTGAGTCCCGGAAATATCCCAGATCGGAAAATGGAAAAGGTGGAAACCCCAGCAGCGACATGGGCATGGTCACCAGGGTTACCTGCTGTCCCAAAGTGCCATGGACAGTCCCTGATTGGACAATCGTGTCCCTGCAACAATCGGAAAAATGGAAAATGACCTGCGATCCCCTGCCACGCAAATTCCCGCAATATACATGTAAATAGTAGCATAAAACATATACATTACGGAATGGAACACAGACATGGCATAAGAAAATAAATAAGGAACCCAAACGCTAACAGAATAGGCTCATAGTATGGCAAACAAGTGAAGTTCTTTCTACTGCACTAGCCCTGGGTATGTGTAGTCCTGCAAATTCCGAAGTGTCCACATAACATGCCCCACTATGGGCATTGGAAAAGGTGCCAACCATAATGGTCATAAGCAGTAGTGACAGTACATAGCCGGGTAGCTGTGCCGACATAACAACAGTAAGGAAGCAAGATACCCCAAACACAGGCAAACATGTGCATAGCAACATATCCCAGACCCAGCAACATCTTTGTTGCATACACTGGATGGTGTATGATGAAGTGTAATATCCAGAAGCAGAACACATGCATTCGGATGTACTACACAATAGCCTCATTGTACATGTCAGTCACACCCATGTATACCCCTGCACCCAAACCTGCTAGCATCCGTGTGCAGCTATACAACCACACACAATGTGCATACCTGAACTGTGGTAAGATGTTTGTGTTAGGCAATGCCACGCTGGCAAATACGCACCCACATGTCAGCAACCCACCGCAGGTACAGATATGTAAATGGCTGCATGTGAATGTGTCAGCAGAATGTGTACATCCGCATGTAGTATGTACCCGTCCAAACCATCTAGGTTTGCATACGACACGGTGCACATAAGTGTACACATGTGGACAAGTCGGTCGTTGGACCACCGCATCGACGATCATCTTTGCAGTGAAGTCGATCACATATAGCGGAACAGGTGCCTAACACACAGGACATCCTAACAGGGTGCTACAGGCAAAGAAGGGGAAACTGGGACATCACATGTGGAGATTAGCGTGGCTGGACGGACAAATACACACGGTCAAGGTAAAGGATGGAACAACATGCATATGGCTGGATGGATGTTGTTCAGAAATATATAGAAACACATATGAAGTTCCAGTTTACACTCGAAATACTATATAATGTATTGAATTGTACCGCATAATATGGCAGCAGAACTAAGCCTGCATGTAATTGGTGAAGCTAAGCTGTACTGTGATGGAATTCTGAACCTGGCAGTAAGCAGGACAGCAGGCTCATGTCTGTCATCATTAATTATTTGCTGGGTTACAGAACAATAAATGTATGTACATGCATAACAGCACTCCTTCCCCAGAGGAGGATGGCCTTGTGAGCTCAATGGAAGATAGCAGTACAACTCCCTACCAGACAGACAAAGCAGCGTATCAAGAAATTAACTGTCCACTGTATCGTAACAGGCTAGGGTCCTTGAAACAGCTACAATCACAAAAGGATACTGTAATGTACAAGGTGCCTTGCAAGGCTGTGTTATTCCCATGAGAAAACAATTTAAAAGCACGAGCCCAGCACCCACGTATGTATAGACTATTGCGGACCATAGTGATGGAAATGCCCTGTGACCGACCACGTCAGTAAGTTGGGCAAATGCTGATTGTAAACACTATATAAAGAAACTGCTTACTGTATAGAGTCAGACAAAACTCTCATACTTGGACTGTACATTATTTAGCCTGCCTGTGTACACCACTAAAACTGTCCGAACCCGAGCCTCCTGTGTTATCGGCTGTCACTTAGAAAAGTCTACTGATAACTACAGTCTGGTTGTAACAACTTATTTCACATCGTGATCCTTGTAATCCGGAATTCCCTTGGTAAGCTACAGGTCAGAGTGCATGGCTGGTTAGACATGTACGCCGGAGAATATGCATAAATGGTTCTTCTTGAATGAAAAGACCTCCGACTGAATTGTTGTGTGTAAAGAGGCTGTTTACTGTCTGATCTGTGGCTGAAAAGCGGAAAACTGGATCCCAAGAAGAAAACGTGCAGCCTTAAACAGGAGGCCCAGGTAAGGAGTGTCTGCCTTCTTGTGTCTATTGTAGATCAGGGACCAGACTACATTGTGTTTCTGTTAACAGTAGTGATATCGGGTCAAAGACCTACCCACATACTGTTAAATCTGAACATAGGTCAGGGAACACACAGCAGAGTAAATAGTGAATGTAGACACTACAGTGGATACAGGGAAGGAGACACACGTGTTATGACAGAAGGGTACGTAGCAGTCGTGTAGAGGATATGGGAGATTATTGAAGCAACAGATCATGTGATCCGCATTTGACGGGTGACGTGAAGAATATGCAATCGCAGAGAGCACATAATGTGAGTTACGCAGCAAAATGGGGTAATAAATATGACATTGATGGTATATTAGGCAACATACCGTTACTGAAACATTGTAATCGCTGAAAATTCGATGCATATGTTCCAAGGTAAACACCTGTTCCACCCTGAGAGGGATATGCCCTCTGGCCAGCCGTGTCCTGTAAATAAACCAAACACATGTCAAATGTCCTGATATCTCAGGACAAACATTTCCCAGATATATATCAAAATGGTAGCATAAAAGAGTACCCACTGCTCACAAGGACACAGTCCGACAAGCTCTACACTTTACATATGAACAGTGGTGTCCATTGTAGGACCCAAAAATTGTGGAAAGAATCGAATAATGTGTTATTTCAACGCGTACCTGAACTCATTGTCGTCACAGGTACACATATGCACCGCAAGCGTGTTTAATGTTGCTGATAGCTGTCCATGTAATGCAGCACAGATGCACAGAAATACCCAGGGTACCGGGTCCATAGAACTGCATCCACATCACACTTCCGCACACATGACGGATGTGTAATGGGTACTGTCAATTGTTGCGGTCAAGGGATTCTGGGTATGTAGACTCTGTGCTCGGTGTTGTTTCGCAGGCAATCCTTCCTCCCGCCCTGTGGGAGGGATGTGCGTAGCACCTGCCTTACTCTCCGCTAATAATGCAAACCATACTCCGGAGAATGCTAAATGTAGGTGTGGAATGTGTACAGCCCTATACTAGTGTCCAGTAGGCAATTGTCATGGATGGACACCCGTATGGCCAGGATGGCACCCACAACCGCAAACCCAGGTAAATGACATAGCCGCGATAAGGCATGACACAGGAAATACACATAGGGACCACAGTTGACATTCCACATACAGAGCCGGACTGTCGTGCCAACACCGGCGTACACAGCACTCAGTCTGCCAGCAACAGACTGAGGAGCACCCACTACCGCACAGCGGAACAGATGTGCGACCTGTGGAACACATACTAATGGCACACACAACGTCACGTAGGATGTGTAAACTATGGCATTCCCACCTACGAAGACAACATGGTTAAATGAATGCATAGGTAAGCAACATGTTCCGGTGGTGTTATATTGGAAATATAGTGACGGATATGTCCCATTGGGATGTCTGAGGTTTATATGAAGCAGTTGGTAACCAGCATCTTTGGATGTATGTCATTTGTTCACAGTACTAACTCAGCTGGTTATGTAGCACCATGTGGAATGGGTAGCCAAACAGACATCCGCGATTGGGGAACATACACCAGCAGTGAAAAGCACTGGGCAGGTGGACACAGTCCAGCAACATCTAACTTGACATATGCACATCGGTGTCCATTGTAGGACCCAAAAATTCTGTTCAGAGAATGCCTGCTAGCTTCCTGCATTACTCATGTGACCTAATTGTCGCCACCACGTCACAGGTACACATAGGCACGCAAGCGTGTTCAATGTTGATGATAGCTGTCCATGAACTGCAGCACACATACACAGAAATACCCAGGGTATCGGGTCCATTCAGCTGCGTCCACATCACACTGCAGCACACATGAAGGATGTGTAATGGGTACTGTCCACTGTTGCAGTCAAGGAGTCTGGGTATGTAGAATCTGGCCTCGGTGTTGTTTCGCAGGCAATCCTTTGTCCCGCCCGTGGGAGGGACGTGCGTAGCACATGCGCACTCTCCGCTAATAATGCACACCATACTCCGGGAATGCAAAATGCAGGTGTGAAATGTGTACAGCCCTATACCAGTGTATAGTAGGCAATTCACATGGATGGACAAGCGTATGACTAAGATGGCACACATAAATGCAAACCCGGTGGACTTACACTGCCGTAGTAAGGCATTACACAAGTCATACACATAGGGACTACAGTTGACATTCCCCATACAAGAAACACAGACAACCAGCCGATGAAGTCCAAAGCAAAGACGAGGTACTGTAGGGACCGTCAGTGACCAACCAGAGCACACCAAGAATTAAAGGCAGTCACCATAGTCTATTGAGCCCACTTCGTCTGCTTCATAAGCAGACTTATTCAGACTACATACAATGCAGTCCAACCTACTACATTTACAAGCATTAATTGGTTGGTACATTACATGTGCTAGGTACTAATTACATGCCTTAAAGGCAGACAAGCGAACAAACCTTACTTGGGTTACACATCCCACACAGTGAGGACATCAGACATTGCTTGAAAGGTACAGTCTTCATCGGAAAATGGAAATATATGTACATATATGAAACATGAACCAACATAAAATGTTTTCCAAATGTCTGACTGTGTAAGCTACATATATATGTCCTACGGATTGTGCCAATATATTAGCAGAACTGCAGACACCTAGTAATATGAATGAACCATAATATATACACATAAACCGTATGATTATGACTACTGTAAAATAGACCAACGAAATGTAAAGATTCACAATGTGCTAATGTAACATTCATTTAGAAGGTTACTTAAATAAATCAATCCAGACATCCATGTGTAAATACTAACAGAAGGCCAGCGAGGTGCTTGCCCTCACATGTACTGGGATGTCGTTCCACAGCATAGTGAGTGTCTGGGTGATGAATCCGTCCCAACAACACGTTCGATTAATGACAGTGTCAAGGTGTACGTCATCTGCCCTTGTGGTTCTGAGGGATCTACCTTATTTACGTGAAGCATAGTCATCAGATCTGGGTTCGACTTAGCCGTGCATGCCAGGCACGGGTCACCTCTGGGCAAGTGGTATGCAACTGTATACAGCTGGAATTCTTTCAGTCGGTCAGTATAACACATATACCTGAGACCCTGCATCCGTTTGTCGAAGAACTGTTGTTGCCTTTCCAGCTGCTGCAGGTGTTGGGTCAGATACATTCTGAACGGGGCATTGTACCCAATCATAGGTCTATTGAGTGATGAGTACAAGGGGACAATGACCTCCCCTGATCTAGATGTGAATCCCTTCATGATGATGTGGGCAATGTGGAAGGTCTACCTAACTATGTTAGCAACATGTGTGTCTAACGAACGGTTAACAACAACACGTGTCCCCAGATCACTGGTAACCCCCTCCGTGCTCAGTGGACTGCCACCTATATGGTAGCTCAGGGTAACCTTGTTCATCCCGAAGGGTATGCCTATGCATTTCCTGGCATTTAGCTGTAGGACATGTCTCTGGTACCACTTATCCACATCTGTGAGGCACTCCTGAAGGATATCTGTGTCAGATGTGTGTCTGACTTTGGCATCCGGTTTGCAGTCGTATGCAAACATTGTCACCCATAACCCCCCTGTGTATGCGTGTACATTGGAAACGTAGATGCTGGAAATAGTGGACCCAGGACTGAGCCCCATGGGACACCACCTGTGACTGGCTGTGAGTATGACATGGCGCCAGCAACTATGGCCATGTGTGTTCTGTGACTTAGCCCGTTTGCAACCCATATGGCGATGTATGGATTTACATTCAAGATGACGGGTTTATCAAGTATACCCGAGGGGGGTATTGTGTCGCAGGCCTCTGCCGGGTTGAGGTAGGCTGTATGGACTGCTTTACCCTCAGCAATGGCCTTGGTGACTGATTCTACAAAGTGAAACACGTGTAAAGGGCATGATCTGACTATGACCAAGCTAAACTGGGTTGTATCCAAAGTATGCGGGTCCCCTATGTCTTTATCTATGTGTCCCATTATGATCCATCTCCATGGCTTTGCAGATAAGGCTTGTCAAACTAATGGTATGGTAATAACCAGGGTCAGTGGAGGCACCATCTATGTGGAGTGTGACTACAGTCGCCCTGTGCTACTACTCAGGTACGTATCCTGAGGTGAGGCTAGGATTACACAGCTGTCCGTGTGGGTTAAATTCCCCATAGAGTTCCTGGAGTGCACAGCTGGGACACCATGTGGACCCATGGATGCTGTGTTGAATGCCTTGGGGCTGGATGTGGGTAATGCTGGACATACCCACGGCAGACGTGCCACGTTCCCGAGTCCGATGCCCAAGGGACCACACACATAGCCGGCCTTAGGCATAGGCCAAGTAGGTAGCCGTCTAGGGTGTTGCTCTACTCGGCGCACCTTTCCAGACTCTATTTGGTGTAGGTAGACCAGGAGGGGGGTAGCGGGTGATGTATCGGTGGCAACGTCTGCCTAGGTCACCACTTACCCTAAGGCTACTCTTCCCGTGGGTAATACAGCAGTACCCACACCCAGACGCGGGTCATCGCTAGGGTCATTGCTAGTATGGCACATCATCTACGTAAGGAAGGAAACCATATATCCCCAGACATAATGGCACAGCATAATGCCTGTTCGCCGCCAAAGGCAGACATACGCCACCCGCGTCGGTGCGGACGCATGCGCGAGATGTCCATTAACAATGCCGACAATGTGTCGCTTTGTGAAACAAACTCCACAGAGACATTCAATAATAGACAACGACGGACAACCCGATGTCCTCGTGTCGAGCTGTTCAACCTGTTACGCCATGTTAAATGTGTGTAGCACAGCGGAACCGGGCCAAACAAAGCAACGGACATGTCTGTGGCTCAGTGAAAGTCGTCACGCAATGTTAAACCCTTGTAATATTGCGACACAGGCCATACATACGGAGGGTTAGTAATGGAAGTAGGTTAGTTCGATCAGACCGTGTGCAATTAGTATAACGAGATCTACAACGGATACACCGCCCAACCGGCACACGGTTAAGACTAATTGGGGGGGGGGGCCGTGACATGGTACCATGGACACGGACAGAACGTGCCCATGTGACTCATCTAACATTCGTACAGGGTCAGGGCGGTCCCGTACAGTGGGTGGCCAAGACCAAACCCAAAGCACCACAGCAACACCCTGACAATCGAAGGCCTGTATGCATATGGGATATAAGCAGCTGTCATCTGAACAGCCCTGTGGTGACGACATATGCATCCTGGGCCATGAGCGACGGGGAATTAGGAATGTTCAACATGCAGTACCGCACCTTTCCCAGCAGGAGAATGGATGCCTGTGACGTGCGTGTGTGCGGGGGGGGTGATATGTAAATGTACATAGGTACCAAGGGTATGCATATTAATGACAACGAACAGCTAACGTGCACTGGTCACAGTAAGCGTCAAACGTGACTGCAGTCACGTTGGAATTATGACTATAGAACATATAGATGTGCACGTGTACGTAAAGCGTCCATGCTGCAAAGACTGTTACATATATAAAGCTGTAAGTGCTTTCTGCACACGTCCGTCAACCGGATCAGACATATGTTACTGGAATAGTCACAAGTAACGCAAAACACGTAACCACACAGACACTGTAAACATATATAAACGGACTACGGATATGCATGTGCGCGTAACCCACAATCCGGACATGCGAAAGTACGTGCGTGTGTGATCCAGTGGAACCAGGAAGGTTACGGATGTCTCCTCCACACGTTTACATTCATAATTGTCAAATATATGCTTAAATAGTACTTATTGATTCCATGCTTTGTTATCGTAATGCTACTATTATACACATCAATATACAACAACCTGATCAACACACTACATTCTAAGGTGCACTCTCACCAATTATCAACTATGTGTCCGGATACTGATTGTATTTACCAATATTGTAGATATATTAACACATTGTTGCCGTATTATTGTTTCCATGAAGTAAGGCATGCAACACTGATATGTATATGTCACGTTATAATCAAGACTTGGAGCACTGTCCACCTAACTATGAGCAGGTTTATTGATTATTTCGCTTTAAACCGACTCTGAAGGAAGTGTATTACCGACGGCTATGTCATGAAATCCGTACTCCGACGGTGCCCCATGTTAGTAGTTGAGAGAGCTCAGTATCCTTTCACTGTGGAGTCTATCGTATTTGACAGTGTCTGTCTCTGCCGATATATGTTCCATAATGTCGTTTATGAAGATGGGCAGGACGCAAGGTTTGCTGTATTTACGCATACTGGCACGTGGATATAGATAGGCCATGTCATACAAACGATGGGTAGTCAAGCAGACATCCACGACTGGGGAACATACAGCGGCAGTCAATACCACTGGCCAGATGGGGACAGTCAAACACGTTCTACACTTTACAAATGCACATCGGTGTCCATTGTAGGACTCCAAAAATTCTGACTGTTTTGCCAGTATGCCAAGAACAGCCAATCCGAAAGTACAAACCGTGACTACGGCACAGCTAGACATATGCACCACCAGCGTGTTTAAGGTTGATGATACCTGCCCATGACATGCAGGACATATGAACAGAGGTCCCCAGACTGCCGTGTCCATACATGTGCGCCCATATCCCACTTCCGCACACATGAAGGACGTGTCATGCGCATCGTGGGGGTTGCAGCCCTGGTATCCTGGGTATGCAAAACGGGCTCGGTGTTGTTTGGCTGATAATCCGTTGTCCCATCCCGTGGGAGGGCTGCGGGTACAGGACGTGCCTTAGTCCCCAGTAAGGATGCAAAGCATCCATAGGGTAATGCTAAAGGCATGTGTGAAATGTGTTCAGCCCTACATCAGTGTCCAGTAGGCATTTCCCAAGGATGGACAAACGTACGGACAAGATGGCACCCATAATAGCAAGCCTGGTGGAATCACACAGCCGTAGTAGGGCATGACACAGGACATAAAGATGGAAACAGCAGTACATACACCCGTAGACATCCATCCTGCCATGCGAATCCCAGCGTACACAGCAGCGAAGGTGCTATCCAGTATGTGGGGATCACCCGCCTCCACTCTGCGGAACATACCTGCGACCTGTGGAACACATATTAATGGCACACCAACAATGTCAACTAGGAAGGTCATACTATCGCTAAAATATGGAGTTCACACACATAACCGACATACTGTCATGAATAAATAGGTTCTACATGTACCGGCTGTGTTATACTGACAATACAGTGGCGGATAGTTCACAATGGTACCTGTGAGGATTATGTAAAGCAGTTGCCAACCTGCAGGACTACAGTAACACCCTATGGGTAAATTGTGGAAGGACACGGGTTATGTAGCACTACATAATATGGGTAGGCGGACAGACATCCGGGAATGGGGAACATACGGCGGCAGTCAAACCCACTGGCCGAATGGACACAGTCCAACATGTCCTAAACTTTACATATGCACATCGGTGTCCATTGCAGGACCCAAAGATAAGTCCTTAAGTGAGCGTGAGCAACATAGTGTGAACCGAAGAGGTGACAGCCGTGACTACGGCACAGGTAGATATATGCACCACAGGTGTCTTCAAGGGTGATGACAGCCGTCCATGAAATGCAGGACATATGAATAGGACTCCCCAGGCTGCTGCATCCATACACGTATGTCCACATCCCATTTCCGCACATGAAGGGTGTGCAAGGGTACTGTCGACGGTTGCAGACATGGGATCGTGGGTATGCAAATAGGTGTCTCGGTGAGGATTGGCAGATGATTCATCGTCCGCCTGCAGCGGACGTGGCATGGCATATGCGCAATACTAATACCGATCATCCACGGAAATGGAGAATGCAGCTGTGAAATGTTGACAGCCCGATACTAGTGTCCAGTAGGCAGTTCCCATGGATGGACAAACGTATGGCCAAGATGGCACCCATAGCTGCAAACCTGGGGGAATCCCACAGCTGTTGCAAGGCATAACCCAGGGAATACAGAAAAGGTGTACAGTACACACTCCCCATTCAAAGAAAGACCGCTGGGCAGATACCGGGCGTACACAACACTCCATGTGCCAGCACATCTATGGGGATCACACGCTTCCATACAGTGGAACAGATGGGTCACCTGTGTAAAGATACCAATGGCACAATCTCCACGTCTGCTGGGAATGACATAGGATGGTCAAACTATGGCGTTGACACCAAAGAAATACATCCTTCGGTGAATTAATAGGATTGATGTCAATACACCATGGCAAACACCCAATGAACAGGGAAGACTTGCTGGCACCCTATGGCCACAAACCATGTCACACATAGGTAGATGGAACAGTCAACATAAACATTTCGTCCACGACAGGTCGCATATGGTATCCAAAGGTACTTCATAGACATGTATGCGCTATCACCCGCTGGCCCCGCGAGACTTACACATAACATGGAAGTATCCAGGCTTTAAATGTCCACCCTTACACTTCCATTTGTCACTTTCTATGCGAGCAATGGAGATGTAGCCACAGCATAGAAAGCAGAGACGCACTGCTAACGAAACACACACATGTCAACATCACAGAAAGCATACTATGAACACACGTATTACATGATATTGTACTATGAAACACAAACAAACCGGAAACCTGCAGCAAGAATAGTCCCCGTAGTTCGACACAACACAAGTCTTCGTAACATTTGAACAGTGCATTAAAACATGCAACGCTGTTGTTTCCACAACGTGTGCAGGAAATATGCTATGTCTAAGAATGTTCACAAACAACAATGTGAGTCTTAGCATGATTTTAAATATCACACTGTTGATTGTGAACACTTTAACAATTTGCTTATTCAGTTGTATGGTCGAAAGCAACGGAAACACACACACACACGGAAGGGACGGGAGATGAACCTACGCCTATTTACATGAACTCAGTACAGTATGAATCATTTACACAACGCTACCGAGTTAACTGACGTGAGCGCTGTCAGAGGCATACATGTAGGCTGCGGACGTCACCCGCAAGACAATATTTGGAAATAGCCAAGGCATGTGTTGCGGAGCGTCTAAAAGCATAATCAGTCGCAGAGGCAGCTGGAAACACACACCCACACACACACGGAAGGGACGGGGGACGAACCTACGACTATCTACATGAACACACTACTGTATGAAGCATTTACAGAACGCTACCGAGTTTGCTAAACAGAGCTGTCACAGGCATACTTGTAGGCTGCTGACATCACCAAGAAGACAATAGTTGGCAATAGCCAAGGCATGTGTTGGAGCCGCCTAAAAGCATAATCAGTCGCAGAGGCAGCTGGAAACACACACACACACACACACGGAAGGGACGGGGGATGAACCTACGACTATCTACATGAACACACTACTGTATGAAGCATTTACAGAACGCGCTACCGAGTTTGCTAAACAGAGCGCTGTCACAGGCATACTTGTAGGCTGCTGACGTCACCCGCAAGACAATAGTTGGCAATAGCCAAGGCATGTGTTGCGGAGCGCCTAAAAGCATAATCAGTCGCAGAGGCAGCTGGAACACACACACACACAAGGAAGGGACGGGGGACGAACCTACGACTATCTACATGAACACACTACTGTATGAAGCATTTACAGAACGCTACCGAGTTTGCTAAACAGAAAGCTGTCACAGGCATACTTGTAGGCTGCTGACGTCACCCGCAAGACAATAGTTGGCAATAGCCAAGGCATGTGTTGTGGAGCGTCTAAAAGCATAATCAGTCGCAGAGGCAGCTGGAAACACACACACACACACACGGAAGGGACGGGGGACGAACCTACGACTATCTACATGAACACACTACTGTATGAAGCATTTACAGAACGCGCTACCGAGTTTGCTAAACAGAGCGCTGTCACAGGCATACTTGTAGGCTGCTGACGTCACCCGCAAGACAATAGTTGGCAATAGCCAAGGCATGTGTTAAGGAGCGTCTAAAAGCATAATCAGTCGCAGAGGCAGCTGGAAACACACACACACACACACACACACACACACGGAAGGGACGGGGGACGAACCTACGACTATCTACATGAACACACTACTGTATGAAGCATTTACAGAACGCGCTACTGAGTTTGCTAAACAGAGCGCTGTCACAGGCATACTTGTAGGCTGCTGATGTCACCCGCAAGACAATAGTTGGCAATAGCCAAGGCATGTGTTGCGGAGCGTCTAAAAGCATAATCAGTCGCAGAGGCAGCTGGAAACGCACACACACACACACACGGAAGGGACGGGGGACGAACCTACGACTATCTACATGAACACACTACTGTATGAAGCATTTACAGAACGCGCTACCGAGTTTGCTAAACAGAGCGCTGTCACAGGCATACTTGTAGGCTGCTGACGTCACCCGCAAGACAATAGTTGGCAATAGCCAAGGCATGTGTTAGGCAGGCTCTAAAAGCATAATCAGTCGCAGAGGCAGCTGGAAACACACACACACACACACACACACACACGGAAGGGACGGGGGACGAACCTACGACTATCTACATGAACACACTACTGTATGAAGCATTTACAGAACGCGCTACCGAGTTTGCTAAACAGAGCGCTGTCACAGGCATACTTGTAGGCTGCTGACGTCAGCCGCAAGACAATAGTTGGCAATAGCCACGGCATGTGTTGCGGAGCGTCTAAAAGCATAATCAGTCGCAGACGCAGCTGGAAACACACACACACAGAGACACACACACACGGAAGGGACAGGGAACGAACCTACGACTATCTACATGAACACACTACTGTATGAAGCATTTACAGAACGCGCTACCGAGTTTGCTAAACAGAGCGCTGTCACAGGCATACTTGTAGGCTGCTGACTTCAACCGCAAGACAATAGTTGGCAATAGCCACGGCATGTGTTGCGGAGCGTCTAAAAGCATAATCAGTCGCAGACGCAGCTGGAAACACACACACAGAGACACACACACGGAAGGGACGGGGAACGAACGTCCGACTATCTACATGAACACACTACTGTATGAAGCATTTACAGAACGCTACCGAGTTTGCTAAACAGAGCGCTGTCACAGGCATACCTGTAGGCTGCTGACGTCAGCCGCAAGACAATAGTTGGCAATAGCCACGGCATGTGTTGCGGAGCGTCTAAAAGCATAATCAGTTGCAGACGCAGCTGGAAACACACACACACACAGAGACACACACACACGGAAGGGACGGGGAACGAACCTACGACTATCTACATGAACACACTACTGTATGAAGCATTTACAGAACGCGCTACCGAGTTTGCTAAACAGAGCGCTGTCACAGGCATACTTGTAGGCTGCTGACGTCAGCCGCATGACAATAGTTGGCAATAGCCAAGGCATGTGTTGCGGAGCGTCTAAAAGCATAATCAGTCGCAGACGCAGCTGGAAACACACACACACACAGAGACACACACACACGGAAGGGACGGGAACGAACCTACGACTATCTACATGAACACACTACTGTAGGAAGCATTTAGAGAACGCGGTACCGAGTTTGCTGAACAGAGCGCTGTCACAGGCATACTTGTAGGCTGCTGACGTCACCCGCAAGACAATAGTTGGCAATAGCCAAGGCATGTGTTGCGGAGCGTCTAAAAGCATAATCAGTCGCAGAGGCAGCTGGAAACACACACACACACACAGACACACACACACACACACACACACACACGGAAGGGACGGGGGACGAACCTACGCCTATCTACATGAACACACTACAGTATGAAGCATTTACAGAATGCGCTACCGAGTTTACTGAGTAGAGCGCTGTCAGGAGGCATACCCCTACGTGAGTGGTATCATTTGCAGAGGCAATGCGCCCGATCGGGTGTTCGGACAGAGTGCGCAGTCACGCAGTCTGTTACCATCCCAAGGTCGCCGTACACTAACACGTTAGTGCTGCAGTCGTGAATAACAAGTAACTACTGATCAGTACATCACTGCATACTGGGCATGCTCAGACACTTAGACTCGGCACAGGGCAGACATGCATACACATGTTGCGACGGCATGGGTGGCGTAATGTCGACCGTCGTGTGTGTCCAGCCACACAACAGAAACCTGGCCATGCCACAGACGTGGCCGTTGCGTAGGGGATACAGGCATGCACCCGGGGTATAACTGCAGACGGCCGCGGTGTGCACTGTGCTGTGTGTCTATCTACACAGCTGCCTACTGGGCATGCTCAGACACTTAGAGTCGGCACAGATCAGACATGCATACACATGGTGCGATGGCATGGGTGGCGGAATGCGGACCATCCTGTGTGTCCGGCCACACAACAGTAACCCGGTCATGCCACAGACGTTGTTGTTGCTGCGGGGAATATTTAGGTGCAATTAACCATGTGTAGGACTGGCCTACAGTTTGTTGCATGCTACAGACAACCCTCCCAAACACAAGATACCTTCACAGATGTCCTGAGGACACTGGTGAGTGGGCATGCTCTCACAACAGCACCGTATTGGGTGACATGAACCACCCATACATAGCCTGGGAACATTACCCATGGCACAACACAGTACGCCAGCAGTCCCAGGTGTTCACACACCTGGCCACTGTTAAACAGCCATGCACCATACATACCAGGGGGGGGGATGTCTGACAGTTCTGCCCATCACGCATGGTGAGGATATGCCCCACACAGGATGTACAGCCCTCAATGGTGATGCAAGACCGTATAGCGGATCCACTGGTCATCCACTCACTGTAACCAACACCAGCATGGGGGACCTCAGTGATGACCTCTCCACAGAAAAACACACACATCATATGACCGGTGTGGTACCCTACAAGTCCTCCATGCCAATGTTGAACAGAGGCCAGACCGGAAAACGCATAACGAATGCCTTCCCCGACCACCCACATGCATGTCTGCAACAGGCAAACATGATGACATCAGGACCTTGTCCACCACAGGTAGGCACATGGTGTGGTGGACCGCAGCCACTGACTACCTGTACATCAACAGTTGGAGCTACTACATGGCAGGGCAATGACAGTACCAGGGAAACCATCACCCATTCATACCGGCGTCACCATACGGCCCCACATACCATCATCCAGGTCCGCTCGTGGGAGTGGTACTGCAGAGGGCACATGAGACAACCACAGGGCCTTCCCTAACTGTGGTAAGGACATGGTTGGGGGCACACAGACTTGCCTGGAAATGGTCCAGAATGGTACAACAGTCACTGCACCCACAGACATTGTCTGCATACCACAGGACATGTTCCATGCATACATCCCCCCCCCAACAGGGAACATATCCATCCCACCAGAGTGTATCCTCCCAAACATGTCATATGGCCTGGAGTGATCCCATATCTCTATGGCGTTTGACACGTCAGCAATGGGCACCGATGGTTTCCCTGGCTGTGTGCTACCCATCCTCTTTGAGGCCCTCGGCCCACACATGCGCCACTGTGTCATGTTAGCCTTACTATGGGCTATGTCCCCAATGGATGCCATATGGCATCTGTGGTCCCACTATGCCAGGGTAGTGCTCCTATGGACTGTCAACAGCCACACCCTATACGCTTGACAAGTGTTGTCTGCAAAGCTGCGTGGAGGTCCATACAGGTGGTCATGGTTACAGATAGCGGTGTACAGCCAATACCGGAACATACCCACAACTACATAGTCAAGGGCGGATCCTGCCTCCCGAACCTGCTCGTCCAGTCTGGAGTGTTCACCAAGGCCATTGATGGGGATACGTGGGTTTGCACACAGTACCATGACCTGGTGGGAGCGTTCAGAGCACACTACACATGGGACCCATGGAAAGGCTCGCCAGCATACATGTGGGGACATATGTCACCCGATGCTTCTCACACAGGTTGGAGGTCACACCACACAGGGTTGGTGCTCAAGGTGCCTTGTCACACTCATATCTGGACCCAGTGGAGGCCCACAGGGCTCACTCCTGTGTCCCCTGCCATATGGCATCCGACCTTCCAAAGGGCATGCAATCAAAGGGGATTGTAGCAGACAAGGTATGCAGATGACTACGCACCGCCAACATACCCAACACCCCATGTTACACGAACATCCACCTAGGGCGTCATAGACATGGATGACTGGTGCCAGAGCCATGGCCTGCTACCAAATGCCAGGGAAGGTGCAGCCCTACCCAGTGTGAAGAACATGTTCGTCCCAATGTCACATGTAGGTGGTACGCCATTAAAGATGGTGGACATGTTCAGGGAAATGGCTACCACACCTGTCGGCAACCTCTGTCAACACACACAATGGCAATGTGGGTGTGAAGACATTCCATTGTGGCCTCCTGGTCTGGATGGAATGGCAACCACATCAGGGGTGTTCATTGTACCCCTGTACACATCACACACCAGTGCAATGACTGCGTACAATGGCACATGTGGCCTGTAGCTAACCTGATGCCTGCAGCACTCGGAAGGACCGCAAACGTTCCACAAGACGGGGATGACGGTGCTAGGACATGTGTCACAAGGTGCACGGCCAAGGGGACACCGGCTGTGGATCTTCACAGCACAGCTGCTCCGTGGTGATCTGTGCCTGACATACACGGCCATGTCTGACCTGGGTGACATGGGCACATTCCACCTCCCAGGCCCCATGCAAACACGGGCACAGAAGCCACTGTCAGACACCTCAACTCAAAGATGAGTGGGACGTGCTGGGGGAACAGGGTAACGGCCAGACACACCCTACAACACGGGGAGGAGTGCCAGGCCATGTGAAGGAAAGGCCCTGACTGCCTTTGTCCAGGACTGCTAATGACGTGTGGATGTGTGGCGATAGTTATGCGCCAGTCAACCTCTGTGTGTCACTGCTAGACCAGGGACTGGGGACTGATGGATATGGCATCCCCATCCTGAGGGGTGTTAGATGCCACACACAGTCATGCTAGGTCCACACATGTCGTAGGGCACATATCCTGTCACGTTCATGTGTGCCTATGTACCTATGTAGGGGTCCATGCCGGATGTGGGTAACTGTGCTATGCTGATTTTGCCAGACATGCCTGTGGGTACCCCACGACTACACGTGGGGAACTAATTACAGTGCTCCCAGTAGGCACGTGCAAGTACACCATCAGTATCATATGGGTTAACTGCACCGACATGGTGCTACACATGTAACCACCACACATACTGTGTACACATATCAATGAATGCTGCACCTGTCCTGCATGGTATGTCTGCTGCATGATGTCCGTGCACAACACACATCACATACACACCTGTCACCAGCCATACACACACACCACAACATACACAGCATGTACTATGCGTACACAGGTATCACATACACCTCTCACTATCGTGTCCACCCTGTGCATCATAATATGTTAGCTTAACCGTGCATTGATGGTGTGGCTCACAGTTATGCGGCAGAGACTTAATCATATGCACAGGGTGATATGTGTGCCACAGGCATGGGCTGTACCAATGGATGACATCATGTGTGTGTGTAAGGGCCAGTGCATTGAGTGGGCATGACTATGTAGATTGCATGTGGGTGTGGTGGAGCCCTACAGTTGTGTCTGCTGTGTGTGGGTGTGTGTGTACACAGTTCAGTCATCTGTGATGCCTACACGGGGTATGCTTGGCAGCCCCTGACTGTACAGTGCAGGTGTTATGGCTCACTGTGTCTGCCGGCGGCGAAGTGACCCGCGCCTGCCTGGGGTCGCACGGGCACGACCGGGTGGAGGTACAGACTGTCCACTCTCCGATGTCACATGTCCACTGGAAACGTGCCCACGACGGGGCCGTCCAGGGCCACGTCCACGTGGCCTGCTCTGTCCTGGTGTGGATGGTGTAGTAGCAGCTGCAGTGCTACTGCTACCATCACTGTCTGTGTGGGCATGGGAGGTGGCACGCACACGCTGACCTGCAGCAGGTGGTGTTGCTGGCACACGCCCACGTGCCCTATGCCTCGCCCCTACCTGGTGTTCCTGCACGGACTGCGCACGCTCAAGGATGGCCAAGCCTCGGTCGATGAGACCAGCCATATCGCCCAATCTCCTATCCAGAACATCGGCAAGATGCTGTTGTGCATTTGCCAATGCCTGGATGCTGTCATTTAGGGTACGGATTGCGGACCTCTGCAGCCTCTGCCCGTCCTGGTTCTGCCATTCGGCACGTGCCTGCGCCGCCATTACAGTCTGGAACATGCGTCTGGTTATAGCAGCTGCTGCACCCTGTACGGCAGGTGTATGTCTAGCGGTGCTCCCCCTACGGGCAGCACCTGCCACATGCCTGCGTGGCACTGCACCAGTCCTTACACTGGCAACATCGTGTGTACCCACACCTTCTGCAGCCACCACACATTCCTGCTCGGGGACAACAGACGCTGACTGACCGTCATCTATGGGCAACGGTGTTGGGGTATGTGTCGGCATCTGAACCGTGTGCAGGGATGAAAGGGACGTATGTGTGATGTTCTCCAGTGGCACAGACTCTGCCTGTGACGACCCTGCCTGTGCCTCATGCACATGCTCATCACCACTAGTATCTGTGGGGACACTAGCATCAGATTGACCGCAGGAGGGGAACGCACCTACAGCACCTGTCAATACAAAGACATACCATCGGTTACAATACAGACACACACAGACACACACACACACACACACACACACACACACACACACACACAGCATGCATGTGATAATGCAGGTGGCATGCAGCATTCACACAACACAGACCAGTGAATGCAGACCAGACATTCATAGTGGCAGTATGTACACTGCCCTGGTGGGGACAGTACAACAGGCAGGTGTCATTTAGTAGGCATGCAGTACACACATTCATGGTAGTTTGCATGCATCAGCGTGATACACCGTGTGGCGCGGCACGTTGAGAGTACACATGGCTGCCAACACTATGTAATGTACACCGCAAACATGTGCGGTATCATGTGGACATGTGAAGATGGTGTCCCACCGCATGCACCACATCACGATGGCTGTCATGGTGCAGTGTTATGTGTACAGTGTACAGATACAATGTATGTGTAACAGTGATGTCTGTGCAGGTACGCTTGCTGTGAGCTGTGTGCATAGCTGTACGGTGTGGTGCGGGCTCTGTGCCACTGCACAGTAGCAGGACACAGCTATGTGTCTGTGCGATGCGTGACCTGGACGCATTACATTGCCATGTCTGTAAGTCAGTTCAGCTGCTCAGCAGCACATATATGGTGGACATTGGAGGCACCTGTAGTAGCTGTGGAGAGGAATTTCATGTCACTGGTGTACTACATCAGATGTCCAGGGGTCCACTACATTGATGAACCCACTATGTGTGTACAGGGTGCAATGGTGAGTACCCACTGTGGATGTGCTGTGTGGCAACATGCCTGTAGGTATCAACCATGGCCTTGTCTGTCTGACTCATTGACAATTGTGTGTGGTAGACATTGTGCACACGGCCCTGTGGTGGCCCATGTGACATACACCCATACTAGTGTGACGTGTCACATTCTCTACGGATATGCTGACAGTGTGTATGTCTGCTATGTTGTGCATAGGTCATATCATGGTGTGGCAATGCTGCAGCCAGACATCCACGTGCATGGGACATGGCATGCGCCATGTCACAACGTGTGCAGCCGATGCAGGGGCATGGGTCACATTGGTAACACCTGTGCTCTGGCCAGATCACAGCTCACTCTGTGGTACTGTGTCCATACTGCACTGGCATACCAATGCATACTACACATGCAGCCATTGTGTAACACCTACACCATTGTATGCATAGCTGAATGCACGTAACACACCAATTGGTTGTGTGGTGTCATACCACTCTACGGTAACGGGTGTATCTACTGTACATGGGTGGTGTGTATGTCGGGTGGTGCGAGCTGTATACCGTGACGAGGGCACACACAGGTGAGCATGTCATGCCTAGACACATGGGGAATATCAATACAGCAGAACATGCGTTTGACTGGCAACAGACTTACCTGCAACAGACCCTTGTCCTTGCGACACGCCAGACGTACCTGTAAAGGCATTACACAAAGGTATACACATTAGCCATTACTATCTCCACGGTCAGCACTGTGCATTACACATCATGCATGTGTGTGGTTGCATGTGCTATGCACATGTCTGCTAATACAACATAGCATACAATGGTTTGCATCTTGTGTGGCCATATACCTGGCATGTATTGCTATATCATGTGTTGTACTATGACACCCACACCCACGTCGCCTATCATACAAACATGCAACACTGACTTACCATGCGGCTCCAGGCTCATAGCTCGGGAGACACCCACCTCCACGATGGACGCAAGTGGTTCTGCGTGTTGTTCCGTGGGTGTCCCCAGACTGGCCAGGAGCTCCTCTGTAGCTGTGAGTGGGGGCTGTGTTGGTGGCCCACCACCTGTCCCACGTTGTTGCCTGGCGATTGCAGCGGCACGCTGTCTTGCATGCCGGATCAGGTCTGTGCAGTGCCTGCGGATTTGTTGGTAGCTGCGGTTGGTTCCGCCCACGCTGTTCACCCTCCTGCACAACTCCTCCCACATCTCCTGCCGTTCCTGTGCCTGCTGTGGCACATGGCTAAACGGGGCGTTGTAGTTACTCTGGAGGTATGGTATGATGACCTCCTCCTCCTGTCGGCTAAATGGTGGATGCCCCGAACGTGGCATTATCTGGAAGACATGATGATGGTGGCAGGTCACATTCACACTGCTGTGCTGGCATACTGTTGGAAATACATTGCTATGACATGTACGACATCTGCACAGTGATCTGTGAAGGGCATCGTGGCGGTGACACAGCCGATGTTGTGGCTTCACACCATTGAGCACTGGGTGTCACATCATATCTGTGTGCCACCCCATCACACTGTGCACGCACCATGTAGATGTTAGCCTGCCATGGACATGTGTACCTGGCTGCACCTATGTCCATATCAGTTGGCATATGTCCCCATGTGACGTCTGTGCTACTGTTCACCTGTACGCTGTGTATATGTCAGTACACATCACGTCTGTGTCCATTGTGAACGTCAGCAGTGGCACTGTACACATACACATGGACACCTGCACATGCATGTGTTGTGCCATGTACTTCCACACAGCACTGTACCGGTGCTGGACAACTTGCCCCAGCTCACCTGTGTTACGTATGTGATAGACATGGAGCAATGTGTAACCATGACACATTAGCAGGAAAGGCCATGCATAGCATGTACACGCACACATTGTGCAGAGCATCACACAGCACCTGTAACATGACAGGGTGCATCGCCACCACATTACTACTGTGTATGGTTGATAGTGAGAGTGCCTTTTGTCCATTGCACCATGTGGGACTGTGATAGCTCATGCAGCCTTGCTGGTCATCTCTGCATGATATGGCAGGGTATGCCACATACATGGCAATGGGTGTGACCCACCCAGGGGCTGACGGTATTGGCAGGGTGGCTGTCCATTGCTTTTGTCATAGCTGTGTGAATATGGACATTCAACATGTTTATCACCATGGTGTGGACACTGTCCTCCAGCGAGGTATGCTGTACGCTGCTTGTTGAGGGTGTGTGTGGTGCATGCAGGTATCACACATCCATGCATACACTGTAGCCCTGGCAGGTGCTATGTGCTGGGATGATGATCGACACAGTGCTGTATGTGTACACACACCGCTATCCCATGCACATGGATATCTGCCTGCACTGATGTGGGTAACACATATGTGTACATACATTGCCCGCTGCCACCCACATGTCTGCTGCTGCACTACACACCGCCATCCCTCCCTGTGTGAATGTGGTGTTGGCCTCAGCAGAGGTATCCATGTATGGGGACATGGATGTTCACATAGCAGGCCCACTGATGGTATCGTCGATCTGACCATACACATATGATGCACCCCTCACACATACAACCCATTCATATTGTTGTTCACAATGGTGACACGGCTATATTGCTATGCCGGAGCCATTCACAGACATACATACACAGAGGCATGCACGCCCATCTGTGTCATTGGCCGGACTATTGGTGTGGTTTGGCACCTAACGTGTGTGACTGCAGGTGGCGCAGACCTACTGTGCACATGTCTACATGGTAGGCCTGTTCTACGGTAGGCATCTGTGATGTGCTGTGCACATCTCATACCTGCACATTTGCTTGTTGTCCATCGGTCCACAGGCCAGTGGTGGGACATACAGGGATGTTGCTGAACATATGTACATGCGACCCTGTACAACTGTGACGCTAGCCTCTCAGATGCTCATGTGTCGTGGACGTGAACACCGTACACACACATGTGGTTGTGGGCCGTCCATACCCATCTCCACCTGTGGGTTGCTATCATCCCACACACTCCTTGTACTGTATGTTCAGGCTATGCAGCTATGTGGGGCTTGTGTGCATACAATACGATACTATGTGCCTTTGCACCCATCACAGACATTGTCACACAGGTACACCGGCAGCCATACACATCGCAGATTGTTGTCAGCATGTCACATGTGGTACACACCTAACACATCTCCTGCGGGACATGGTAATCTGTATGGGCATGTCCAGTAGTGACATACCACAGCTACCCCTACATGACGGCTATGCAGGACATGTCTGTGTACATCTACTGTGACATATACACAAGCAATGCCCCCTACCTACATCACATGGTACTACCTGTGGAGTATGTGTGTCTGCATCCATGCTATGGCCATAGATGACAATTGTACATCTATATGTGCAACATACCTCAGTGGGGGTTGTCATGAGCACATGTTCCATGTGTCAATGCATTGTTTGTGTCTGTTGGGCAGTCATTGTTGTGCATGGTTTACATGGCTGACATAGTGTACTGTGTCTGATTCCAGGTACTTCATTGGGCTACCAGCATTGTACATTTCTACAGCACATTCCAGCCATCATGTAGCCAGCTTAGATGACAGTGGGAGGTGTTCCGCCATGTGCACATATGTCACACGGTACAAGGGTGACTGACACACATTGTCGGACTGGGTTCTGACTGCTGTGGATGTGTGTACCGGTGTTGACAACCATGACTGCACCAGATGGTGTCTTCTGGATGTGTGACATTCACAACAAACACCCACATTCACATAGCAGCACATCGTCCACGACAATTGACATTCCTGCCTGAACACTGTGTACGGTATGTTTGTATGACCACTGCATATATCACTGTTGGCCACCAGCATGGCTGCCTACAACAGCAGTGTGTATCCTGTGCAAACATGGGTTACACCAGTCACACCACACCTGTGCCAGCTGGCCCTGTAGTGGGTGACAGTGCAGTTCCATTCATCATGTAACAGTATACATCGTGCACCAGTATGTTGCAGACATGTGAACGGCTGTGCTACTCAACATATGCACACATGACACATCACCTGGTACACCGTGTCTGCCTTGCCACCTGCTATTGTGACCACCCTGTGATGACATTGTACGGCCCACATGGGCGTGGACATGTGATGGCTCAATGGTGAATTAACCGTCCAGGTGTGTGTCTAGCCAGGTGTCCAGTAGCCACTGGTCTGCATGCAGGGATAGTCTACATTGGCCTACTCTGTCACTGGGACTGTTGACTATGGTCATACTGTTGTTATGCAGGCATGTGCTGTTTGTCCAGTCTGATAGTCGTGTTGAACCACACTACCGTGGCACACATGACGTGTGGACATCTGGCTAAGGTGTGCAGCCCACATGTACATCTTCTCATGCTATGCTGCCTGTGCAGCGGTGTCACATGTCTGTCTCTGGCAGGGCTGTCACAGGTAGGCACAGCATGCAGTGATGTGTGACAATGCTTACACCCTCCACTGTGCTGTACACTAGCACTGCACACACAGTACAGCACACATGTCATTTATCTACGGTGCCTGGGACCTGCCTCCATGCCCTACACGGCACACCTGCCAGTCCAGATTGTACACAGATCATACCTCCCAGTCACATACCTGGACTGCAACACACACAGGTGGGTGGTTCCCACACCACACCGTGATTTACACACATACTGTATTTTCCCATGACACATTGCATCATAGGTAGTCCATGTTCAGATACCCATGTTTGTGGCCACTACACACATTGTGACACGCGACAGTGCAGACACTGTACACCACAGGTTACATGCCAGTCGGGTTGGCATGCTGTACATTGCACCTGGGACAGTTGCTACTGCTATGTATTGCCAGCAACACGACCTTCCCTAGTATGGACTCCCACGTGCCCACACATGCTTGGCCATGCAGTACGCATAGCTGGGTGACACATTACACGACACATACCATACCTACACTACCCTCAGCATGCACCAAACCTCCATGTGTCTGTATGCTAGGCCTACACACCTCCCCCCTCTGTTTGCTGAACATCCATGCTTACCATCCCTGCTAGCCACACCCTAAGCACACAACCATAGCAGCATGCATGGTACATACACACTACAGCCGGTATTACTGACATCCACTGACAGAGGTAGTTGAGGGCATGGCATCCCGTCCGATGGACAGTCTATGTGCCTATGCCAACAGTGATCACAGTGCACTTCTGCTACATTTACACACTGGTAGGGACCATGCTATTCCACACTGAGACATGGTGGTGCTGGCATTTTCACAGACGCCACAGTGGTATTCCTGTTCCATGCACATGTGCTGTATGGGCACATGTGCAGGCTGTTGCACGGTAGTTTTGTTCACCTGTGTGTTGTGTGTCACTTGATAGTCATGGTGTGTCCTGCTGGTGCATGACATACTCCACAGCTAGCTACCTACACATGACTGCCAGACATTGCAGTGTGGGCCCTCACGCAGTGTGGTGGTATGTCTCTGCTGTTTGACTACATCCACATTCAATGCAGCATACCACGGTCATGCAGGCATTGACGACACAGATGTTGCTGGCATCCTGCCTGCCAATGGGGTACCTACCAACAATACACACTCTCACTCACTACAGGGTTCCAATCCTTGGCTGGACATTGTATTAACCCTGTGGACACCTACATAGTACTGGCATGCACATGTTATGTCTGGGAACACAGTCCCAATGTCACCTCCAACCGCCGTAGTTGTTGTATCCCGCCAACCTGGCTGTTACATGTCTCTGCAGCAGCACACGTCAGTGACTGCTAGCCCATTCATGTCGTTGTGCACCCTGACCACCACACTACCACATCTATCACACTACACATGGATGGTACTGCATTGCACGTATGGGGCTGCATCTCTACACCCATGACTGGGCCATTCAGTATGGCACTGGGCCACATCTTGACATACATGCTTCACACACTCATTGACTACCTGCATGCCTTTCCTGGCACCCTTGTTGGGCTTCTGTGCGCCACAGCACACCACATCCCATGCTGGCCACCTGTCATATTATTGCATGGGTGGTTGGGGTGGTACAGAGGGTATCACATCAGACATGATCCGCTCTTTGCCCTTCAGCACCATTCCACTTTATGCTATTGACAGTGTACACAACCAGCATCACATCGTACCCTATGTATCGGCATGTTACGCCATGTGCCTTCTGTACAGTTCACACAGTGGTGCAGGCATATCATGCTGACTACAACATTTCAGGGACGTGTGGCATTGCACGTTCCTCAGACATGTGGCCCCTCATGCTCAGTATTTGCATACGTACACTACCTGCTGTCACACAGTACTGTACATGCCTACATATACCACTTCTACATACCTGGCAGCATTCTAGCTCATCCTACTCATGTTGCTGACACCCATACAGGTGTCAGTGTGGCAGATATATCATGTAGATATCATTGCATCAGTTACATCACACATAGTGCATACACATCACCTTTGCATACTGACAGTCATGCGGTGTGTATCACATGGATACTGTCCCTATACAGGCATATCACGTTGTACATGGTTGATGTACACACACATGGCCCACATGGTGCTGTGGTTGCCATATTACACCATAGCGTGGGTACACATGTGCAGGACTACACATTTCTGGACCGTATGTCTAGCTGATACCTTGGGTGCCCTTGTACCTGTGCCATACACACATGTACACGCAGGCCGTGTTACAATAACACATGTGTGGTGTACCTTACACAATGGATACAACGTTACATGTCTCAGTATAGTCATGCTGTGCTCTCTACCTAGCTCAGACAGTTGACATATGCAAATGACAGTCATGTAACACATCTGTGCTCACCTGCATGCCACTAACACAGGGGTGTAATGTACTCTGCCATGGGCCATGTTCTCCACAGTACTGATGCATGTAGTACTCCTACATGGCGTTTGCTGTGGGCAGGGGGGGAGGAGCTGTCCTGCATGTGTGCACACATGCCACATTGCTCAGCCCGGGCGTCTGTGTGACATCCACAGACTGGACACACACCATGCTGTGGGACATAGGTCCTGTGCACATCCCACAGGGGCACACTGTGTCACTAGTCATGTGATAGCTGCCTTGCTGGTAGGGTGACACAGACCCATGGTACCACCACAGCGGACGTATTGTATAGACATGACAGTTGACATCCAGTTCTGCCGTTCAGTGGACACTACCATGGGGGGGGTGTCAGTACTGTGTACATTGCACATGTGTTTACACACGGCCCTGCTGGACATCATTGTGGCACACATTGCACCTGCTATGGAACGTTTGGACATGGTCACTTGCTGTTACCTCCATTTCGGTACCTATTCTGCTACTACATTGTCCCATATGTGCAGGCCATACATATCTTGTGTATGTATATAACATTAGCCCATCGCTCCATCATGCATGCTATGCCTGTGATACTGTCTATGATTTGTGAACATATCCATCATGCCAGCTTTGCATTACACATAATTGACATAGTCGCCCCTACTGCGTGGGATAGGTGCACGTCGTGCGCACATTCCGTATGACATCGACGGTATATGCCCATGCACATGTGTGCTGTGACACTATACATAAATGTCCTATCCCCTGCTGTGGCACTTCAGTGTTGGATATCCACTGCCAGCATCGGCGTGGGTGGTGGCATTGTTCTGTGTTTGCAACCCCTATGGCAGACCTGGGGTAGGGTTACCACCTGTGCCACTTTGCAAGGGACAGTCCCTCCTTGGGCAGTTGTGTCCTGACAAATTTATCACAAATGGCAAATGTCCTGAGATTGTGGGACATCACTATATCCCATTCTTATGTAGGAGTTGCATAACATACTTATTTATGTATGTACATTCCTAACTGTTACAAGACACACAATAAGCAACTGAACTGCTACAAGACTACACTTTTCTTTATGCAAACGAGTAGAGTTCTAACCTTTGTACTGACCATGGGTATGTGTCCACCTGTAACATCTGAAGTGTGTCCCGACGATTTCCCACTTTGGCCTTTTGAAAGGGTGGCAAGCCGGCCCTGGGGTTATCCCGGGTGTTTACATGTTGTCCCACTGCTGTGCACACGTTGTCCACAGTTGTTGGTATGCTGCGCGTTTTAGCATTACATATCCAACCTTCGCCTCTCTGCCTGATGGACAGGTATCTTTACCTACACACACTGTTCACATACTGTACAGATTCGTCATACGTATCGTGCGTTACACACCAGTACATGTCGTGGGTTCGACATACCTTTCCGGCCTTTTGTTCTGAGTTCGTCTCTATTCCCTTGTTTCTCTTTCTCTAGTTTGTATGCGTTCGGTATGAACATACGGTTTGAATATCCAGGGAGTCTTCCTTATATTCGTCGTCGCCTGATGCATGTGGGTTAATCAGGCCAATAGCTGTTCCTCGGTGTGTACTTATGCGCATATCAGCGGTGATCCCCCTTCCTTTCGTTCGTTATGCGTCGGCACTAGGCCATGGTTCTTTCCTCGTGTGGCCGTTGGTTATTTGCAATACCTTCGTGAGGATGGTATGTATTGTATCATGTTTGTGTGACTGCATCCGCTATGTGTGGTGTCGGGTAAATTTCGCTGTGGTGTTAGCCGTGGATTGTGTGTGTTGGGTATGGTATTCTGTTCGACATGTGGGTCCCCGTGTCCTGGCGGCATCTGTCGATGGCGTTGTGCATTCAAATGTGTTACATGGCTGTTATTTTCCTGTACATAGCGAATGCATGGATGCATGAGCCGCTGCTAGTGTTTCCCAGGAGCTTGTTGTGGGTATGCTGCTGTCATTCACTGCCTGTATGTGTTTGCTACGGTTTTAGCTGTTATCCCTTTGATATGTGCAATGGGGTATATCTGCGGATGTGGGTGACGGGTACGGGGTGTGAGTCTTGCATTTATACATACCAGATATGCTTGTGTGTGTGCTCCATCCCTGCTTGGGGAGCTGCGGGTTACCTGTCTGTTGTTCCGGGAATGTTTGTTTTATTGATGTCGTCTGCTGTCGGTATCGCCTGCATGTGTGCTTCCTGCACGTATTCCTCCTTCACATCGGTTATATATCTGCGGATGTTCGTCCGTGCCTACCATCCATTGGCATTTTGTCGCTGATTTTACGGTGATTGTGGTCCTATACTTGGGGCGGACTGTATGCTACCGGTAGCCTCCTATTCGTGTGCCGCTTGCTTACGTCACGGTCGTGGAACACACCGCGGTATTTACCAGACCGTGAGTGTTCACGATCGGTGCCGGGATGGCACATTCGTATTTTCGCCGTACATGCCTGATGCTGTGTAACGTTGCCGACGGACCATGTGGAGTCTACGTTATGGCCGCCATACCTACGGTCGTGGTTTGTACATGCGTCCTTTGCATCTCCTGTTTGCTATGGCCCTGTGGTACACTTTGGGACATTTGCGCTTTGCATCATTTTACGTCGCCACATGCATAGCCACTGAGGAGATGTCAGTACTACTTTGTGGGTACTGCTGTACATACGCCTATGGTTCCTGTACTGTATGCCTACGCCTGTTATTACACTCCGCCTGTGACATGTCACCTTCATACACAGTTTACACTGGCACACGCACACACACACAGCGGAACACACGACAACCTCACCTCACACATACACATATTGCCGCCATGGCTGTCAACCTTCTATTTCCGGAGTGGGGAACACACACAGTAGTAATGTGAAACACATGGGCATAATGTGGAACACATAGTAATGGCATAGTGACAACTTCAGCTAAGTAGGTCATAGGTTGATTATGAAATGCTGATTTACTTACAGTGAAGAACCTTTACTAACTTACTATGAGTACATTCTATTTACCAGGATGTCATTTATATACATTCCTAACAATGGATGTTTGAGAGACATTTTCAATGTGGAACTTGGAGGAACTGCGAGGAACATGAACTGTTTTACACCCCAGATGAGGTACGTTCCTCATAATGTCGTACACTTCACTGGTATGCTTTCCGCTTTCGCACCGACGGTTGAACACAATACCTACGTTGGCCGCATCGCCGGTGGCGGCGTGTATCTCCGCACTCATGTCCTATGGATATGACACGCACATATGTAGGGTTGCCACCTTTTCAAATGGCCAAAGTGGGACATTTTTACTGGAAACGTCAGATTTTGCATGCCAACACATACCCACGGCCAGTACAAAGGACAGCGATTCACTTTTTTGACGGAATACAAAGCTGTAGCATTACAGTTGCTTATTCTGTTTATTATCATATTTAGATGTGTCTTCTACAAAATAACTGTTTTCTGCAACTAATAAAGTAATTATGGGAAATGGTTTTGTCCTACAATCTCAGGACATTTGCCATTTTGTCAATGTTTTTGCAGGACACAACTGCCCAAAGGTGGACTGTCCCTCACAACGTGGGACAGGTGGTGACCCTACACATATCCCGTTACTGTACCGTGGACCGGTGACCATCCCGACACGCGGATATGTATTGATGCAGGTTAACATTTCCATGGCTGGCGTTACCTGCCCTGCCCACCCTCCAGGATGATCGGGTTGTCGGTCACTATGTTTAATATGTGGTGATTTCGCGTCTTACTTATCTGTGAACTTGCATCCCTGGGTTCCATATTACCCTGTTGTCCTTTCTATCTGTGTATGCGTACATATATTTCTACATGTGTACTGATATGTATTTCCGTATCTGTGTATGCACATGCGTACATGTGTGGTCGACTTGCGGCGATAGTGGCAGCATATGGCTACGCCGTGTGCTGTTGAACCGGCGTGCGTTGAGGTGTTGGCGTTCCATGCTCTGCTGGCTATTGGGTGTGCAGTGTTTGGCGGTGCCTTTGTTGGAGTCACACATACGTCCGCACATACGGTACACATTACGGGCGGACATGTTTGTGTGGCGTCCATTTTACTGTGTGTGCAGGTCAGGAGGTGTCAGTCCATGGGGCCTACATTGTCAAAGTATGTGCTATGCGTTCCCTCTTTGCCAGGGCATAGGCATATTGGGTACGCCTCTGTCTACCTACTGGGGCTGGCTCAGTGTGTCCGTGGCGCCGCCCTGTGCCTGTGCTTGCCCTGGCAGTTGTGGCGGGCTTGGTGGCCCTCCGGCATTATGTCCCTGCAGCAGCTGTTTCCGCAGAATCATATTGTGTAGCATACAACATACTATGAATATGTGGGCACTTGTGCCTGGAGAGTACTGCAAGGCTCCACTGGATGTATCCAAGCACCGGAACCGTGATTTCAAGATCCCGAACACACGCTCTATGATTATTCTCGTTTGTGCATGTGCCTCATTATGGCGTTCTTGCATGTGTGTGTGTGCATTTCTGATGGGTGTCATCAACCACGGCTCCAGTGCGTAGCCAGCATCCCCCACAAGGTGACCTTGTGTGATGTCCCCACTGGCGAATACCTGATACAGCTGTGAGGCATGCCAGATATGGGAGTCGTGGTAGCTTCCAGGGCTGCCAGCACACACATCCATGATAATGCCCTGCGCATTGCACACGACCTGGCAATTGATGGAGGGGTATCCCTTGCGGTTTATGTAGCGACTACCCTGCTCCCCAGGTGGTGACTTGATTTCTATGTGCGTACAGTCTATCGCACCCAGGACCTCCGGTATTGTGCCACACGGTGGAAGCGGCGCATATTGCTAGCCAACTCCTCCTGAGATGTGGGGAACTTTATGTGCTCATGGGCATGTGGTAACATGGCATCCAGGAACTGGTGTAGTACCCTGGATGCTGATGCCTGTGAGATGCCCATTATGTCCCGGTGGGCCTTTGAAAGGTACCTGTAGCCAGTATTCGCAAGCTCACACATACCTTTGTGTCCACTGGGATGGGCTCCCCTCTGTTGTCTCTTGTTCTCAGGCGGGCGGCACAGCTCCACTATTTGCTGTAACGTGTCCCTGTCCACCCTGTAGCGCTCTACTATCTCCAGGTCTCGCAGCCCTGGTAGGTCACCCTTGGTCTGAACACTCTCCTTCTCCTGTGAGGCCTACGGTAGTTGTCGGCACCACCCTCCGCAACTCCGTCTGTCTCTGCCACATACCTATGCATCACGGCCACGGCGGCACCCAGCATATACATGTTAAAAGTTCCCGTCTGTTTACACCCTACGGTGCGGCGTTTGGGAAATCGCGCTGTGTGTTGTGCGCATTCACATTTATTACTGTTGTGCTGTATACCGGTGAAGTCATTGGGTGTGTCTGTGCGGCCCTATCCATGGATTATTTCCGTGGTTTTACGCTTGCAGCTGCAACGGTACTGCCTGTAGTGTTACATTACAGTTGCCTGCATTGCCTTCGCCTGGCATCTTACATTACTGCATCCTGCAGGCACATGGCATATGATGCATTTTATCTGCAGCCGCAGTTATGCTACCTCTGTACTTGGCTGTGCTATTTCGGTTCTTTGCCCTTTGCATTTCTACTACATCCCCTATTATCTTTGCTCTCATATGCCTCCCCTTTCCCGTTCTGCAGGAGTCTGCATGCAGACTTATCAGCTGCCGGCGTTTGCCCTTCCTGCATTGATTGGTGTTAATTGCTCGTTACGGATACATTTACACTGCTTCCGCATTTCCTCGTATTCTCCGCATTACCTTCCTATATCCCTGGGTGTTGCCGATGAGGCCGTCACATGACTGGTTTTGGGAACGTAGTCATCCTCGTGCACATGCATTTGTACGCGCATTCTGTACTGTCAGCGCATCTATTTCCTAACACGCCAGTCATGATGCTGTGATGTGCATTGTACAGCCCAGATTTGCTGTCCTCCAATATCCTTCCTCCTACAGTGGCACACCCCTGTGTGGTTGACATGTATCTCGTGTAGGCCACTCCTCGGTGTCGTACCGCTACGCCGTTTGCTCCATCCTTACGCTGGCGCCGTTTTTGCGATTCACTATTATCTGCCTCATTTGCATGGAATTGACTACTAATACCTGGTTACGGCGCGGACACCGCCTCCACTCCTTGACAACCATTGCGCTGGGGTTGCAGCTTTACATACATACTATGGTGTGTGGTGGCTGTGCAGCTGATTTGTGTTCTAATGCTCTTTTCGGACATTATCATATTATTTCATTGCTTTACAACTTCTGTGCACACATCCCGGGGTCTGCTGTTCTTTCTACGCACGTGCCATTTATGTCATTTTTACATTTTGTGCATATTTTCTTTGGACATTCTCGGTGCCTTTCCACATTGGCATATTGCACCTATATGATACCTGACTTTGACAGCCTTCCGTTACTCCTCCGGTATGTTTGGGTAAATGTAAACCGTTTTTGGTTTACATTGCCGTGCCCTTACGCTACGCCTGCGCCACTTCGTGGATCGCTATTTGCCCTCATTTGCATGGTGCAATACCGCACACAGTGTGTTTTGCATACCTACGCCGGGGGCGGGGACGGTCCGGCGCACGCCGGTAGTGCACGTGGAATTCATTCATACCTGAATCGCTAAGCAGCCATATTTGGCATTATAACGCCGACGCTATGCTGGCGCCTGGCGCAAGGTTCATGAATCCCGGGGTGCTTCTGCCCTAATCAGGACTTCATCTGACAAATACAGTTTTATGGAAACTATAAACTCTTAATGAATCTCAGCATGAAAGACTGTAAAACAACTGATCAGGATCTTAGATGAGAGAAATCCATCAATAAGAAACTCCATGGAAAAGAAACTTAGAAAAATTATATGGAGGCAAACATTACTGCTTATATATAGGTGCTGTTCAGTTTGCTGTGTTGACACCAAAATGATTATTCTTGTGAATAATTTTGAGGTTTATTATCTGCAAAACATCATAGACATCTGTGAGGCACTAGGCTACTGATAATTAAGTCTTGACATCATGGCACATTTAATCTGTCTGTCTTTTGTTAGTCAAGGTGACAGATATTGCTTGTAGTCCTGGGCTACACTATATGTAAATGATCCTATTATTCGTACATGTAAATGATCCTATTACTCGTACATTTACTCTTATTGTGGCGCCCTCACACAGCCAAACTTCAGGTTATTCTGAATATTAATAGTTTTTTGATGATTTTAGGCTGACTTTGCCTAGAATTACTATAACATACAATTAACGGGAGGATCCCATACATCACAATACTGAAAATTTCAAACCAAAATTCCAGCAAATTAAAGAAGTTCTAACCCTGCAGAGCATTCAGTTGGTTGAACAGAAGTACTATTTTACACTTATGTATTCTACAAAACATTTACTTATTATACTTAAGACTATGAAATGTAAAACTCAAACAGCAGAAAAATTGTGATGCCTTTTTGGCAAGTGCACTAAGAGACTTGGGAATGAAAGTCTTGCCTGTTCACCTCATGCCTCATAACACCCCTGGGAGTATGATAATACCTGTACCACTTCCTTCTAACTTATTGTGCACACCTACATGCACGCACACACACACACACACACACACACACACACACACACACACACACACACACACACGCACACACGCACACACACACACACACACACACACACACACACACACACACGCGCGCACTCACCTAGGACAAAAGTGCTGTCACCTAAATTTTGTAATTTGGATGTAAGGATGTAATTCTTACAATTCCAAGGTATGTTTTCACATTAAGCCATAAGATCTAGCATGCATGAATGAATCTTTGACTGTTCTTAAAAGAAAGTGCTCAACAACATTAAAAAGCTTTGTTCCTGTGACTACATGGAGCAGCACTGTATAAAGCATTGCCTTTTCTTGTTACCAGTTTGTAGTATAATTCAGGCATTTGACATGCCTGTATGAGTGAGTCCCTGCATATATGTGTGATATGAGTTTGCATAAGAGTTGGCTTACAGTGAGACAGCAGTAGAACAAAAAGGCAATAAAAGAAAGTCACATGGAACAAAGGATCATTTGTTGTTAAATAAAGTCACAGTGGAGAACTATAAAATGGGGAAGAATCTAAATATGGCATGGATTGACTACAAAAAAGCATTTGATATTATACAATGGAGCATCACAAAGCATGAAAAATGTGCATGCTGATTGGTCAATCCGACCAGTGGGCTCGTTATAAATCCACAATAAACTAAGAAGAAAAAGTCTGGCTGCTAACGTATCATAGAGCAGCTGTTTCATATCACCAGATAGAAAGGATCGCTCTGTTAATAAAAAGCATTTGAAGTAGACATTGCTTCCATGCTGCACACACACTACAAGTTTTTCTTATTTCTAGACTACTTCCAATTACATTGGCAACCACAGATGTCCAACATATGAAAAGTGTGGAAACTCAAGCTGTAAGTGCTTTTTTTTTTTTGTAAAAGGGAAATCTCCCTGATTTACTTCCTCTCGATTACATGGACAACTGCAATTTCCAATGTCTGACATACAATTTTCTAAGAAAACTTTTAACAAAGCAGATGAGACATAGACCACACAAAAAAACATTACATATGCACAGTATTTGCAAGCTAAATGCACATTAGAAATATAATAACAGAAAATTGCAAGGAGTTACTATGCATGCAAGTTTGAACTATGAATGAACTACCGTGACACTAATGCCCAACCGGCGATGTAAACCTTACCGCTACGTGACACAAAACGGATGGTTAATAAAAAACCTACAAGGACTTACTGTGTGGAGTTTGCAGTGTGAATGAACTACCACAGCAGAAACAGTGACCCAGGGATATAAACCTTGGCTCCAAACAATTATCATTGTATAAGTGACACCTCAACGGCATATGCAAAAATGAAAAAAAGCAGTTGCAGATAGATGGATAGAAACTACTTCCCTGCATTTACAAACATCAACCAACACTACAGACAACACAGCATTTACTTTTTAAGAGATAAAATAGTCCCAGACTTTTACTTCATGTTTATTTTATTTTTCTTTTAATTTAAATACAAGTTGTTCATTTTTTCAAGAGCTGTAAGGAGGTAATTATATAAGTAAATATAGTTTTAAAACTTCATGTGAACATAAACAATCAAGTCAGAGGCAGTATAGAAATATAAAATAAACTGCAACAACAAGACATATCAAAAGCTTTAAAAAGTATATTTATTTATACAATTATTTCCTGACAACTCTTGAAAAATTATTAACAACTTGCATTTAAATAAAAAGACAAATAAAATAAACAACCTAAACTAAAAGTGTGGACTATTTTATCTCAGGCAAAGTGCAAGAATACAAACTAAAGCAAACAAAATCCTAAATAACAGCAATATGAACATAACACAACACAAAACAAACACCATTGTATAATAGCAATAACCCACGTCTGGGTGTGGGTAATGCTAGATTTACTCACGGTTGGCTTTGTTTGGTCACTCAGGCTTCGCCCTCGTGACCAAACCATGCCAACCATGGGTAAATCCTGCATTACCCACACCCAGCCATGGGTTATTGCTATAGTATCCCATATTCATGGATAAAAGAGTGCTTAAAAATGTATAAGGTACACCCTACACTGATCGACTAAATTACAGTGACCATGAAATAGTGGCAAACCACTTTGCAATTAAACTATGATAAAGGACAAATTATTATTCCACTGATAAAAATTCAAATGGGGATATTCCAGGGTGACTTTTTGTCACCACCTTCTCCTTAACCGATTAAGCTGTCTACTTAACACCTTAGGCCAAGGCTATAATTTGGCTCCTAGAAAACAACAAAGTGCAAAGACGTCTCATCTTCTCTTTGTTGATGATTTAAAACTGTATAGCTCATCAGATGAGGAACTGAAAGCACAACTGCAAGTTGCCAAAATGCTTTCAGATGATATATGAATGTCATTTGGTCTGGGTAAATGTGCAAAAGCAACGTTTAAAGCAAGAAAACTGCAGCACAAGGAAAACATCAGTTTGGGACAAGAATGTGATATAAAAGAACTTGAGCAAGAGGGATTATATAAATATTTGAGATTTGATGAAGGATCAACAATAAAACATGAACAAATGCGAATAAAACTTAGTAAGGAATACTTCAGAAGACTTAAATTAATCCTGAAAACAGCATTGACATCTAGAAACAATATCCAAGCTATAAACCAGTTTGCTCTTTCTGTCCTAACTTCCAGTTTTGTAGTAATTGACTGACCCCAAAACATGTTACATAGATTAGATAGAAAAACAATGTAATGGTTTTTGTTTTACATTCCTCTTTTTGTAAATTGTGATTGTTGGCAACTGTCAAACTTTTTGTATGTTGTTTGTAAATTTTTAAAACATTTTTGTAATCTTTTTGTAGTGTTGTTATGGAGCTTATCTCCCCGGGTCTCCGCTGAAAACAGGCTACTTGCCCAGCCAGACTCTTCCCGGTTAACAAATGTAAAATAAAATAAATAAATAAATAAATGCTTCATGCTCACCAAAGTATTTGTAAAAATAAGTGCATACCAAGATTATATATTCCCTGTTCTGAAGGAGGGATGGGCCTCCTTGAAATTGATTACATGTATAGATCTGCAATCCTGGGACACCACACATATCTACTGATCTCACAAGACCCAAACCTAGTGAAGGTTTTGAAACACAAGGAGAATAAATCTAAGATGACTTCTCTGTTTAATCTAGCAGAAGCCTATTGGCGTCAAGCAGGAATGGAAATCATACCAGAAGTAGATAAAAATCAAGCAGCAACTGAATGTGCCACAAAACAAAAGAAATAATATAAGGTGAAGGATCAGATGAAAAGGCAAGAAATGTGGAAAATGCATAAATATAGTTGCAAGTATAAAAATCTTTTGGAAGAACCTCATGTTGATCAGGAACAAATACAGGAATGGTTAAGGAGAGGAATTTGAACCAAGAGAAGAAAGGTTAATATTGGCGGCTGAAGATAATGGCCTACATACACGCTGGTTTACAAAGTCCATCAAACATGTGGGAGAAACAGACAAATGTAGGTTTTGTAAAACTGAATTGGAAACAGTTGTACACCTCATTGTTGGTTGTGACATACTAATGGCAGAAGGACTGTATACTGAAAGGCATAATAATGTCGCATTTTTGCACTGGGCATTGTGCAAACATTATATTTTTAAAGTGGATGAAAAACACTGGAAACAAAGTATCATAAAAATGATGAAGTCAACATCACATGGGATCACCCATTACCAAGAGTTCAAAGATAGATGCTAGAAAACTGGATACAGTTGTCCATGAAAAGAAGACAAAAGTAGCATTGATCATTGAAATCACCACATGCAGTGACATAAGTGTCTTGCATACAGAGAGACACAAAGTCATAAAATATCAGGGTCTGCAGGCTGAAACAAGACCAATATGGAAGAAAGATACGCAGACAGTTCCAATAGTAGTAGGAGCAATGGGTCTTATAAAAAAAAAATCTACAATCTTATTTAGATATGTTACCAATACATTTAACCCCATACAAATTGCAGAAGGGCACATCATGGGTGCTGTGAAGAGCACTTTTGGCTGACATCAAAGATTGAAACAATACTAATTTCATGAACTTTAACCATAGTTTGACTTAGGAATGGGGTCCAGTCCCATCATAGTATTAGAAACCCAAAAGACTTGGAGAAATTTAAAAAAAGTGAGACTACATAAAGGAATGTGATAGCATGTTGTTTTCCTATGACATTTAGAAAGCTACTCTTGTAAAAAAATAAATATTTACAACATTACTGCATGAAAATATTGGTAAATTACTTGTACAGAGTCTGTGATAAACTGATGCATGTAAAATAACCTGAGAAAAAAGGCAAAATACAGCACAAAACATGCATTAATATGGCAGCACACTGGTCCAGCAAATTTATATCTCCATAGCCTAACACCAAGAGCTCAATTCTGCTCTCTGGCCACTGTTTGGAGTTTTCTTGTTCTTTCTGTGTCCACCTAGGTTTTCTCTGACTTGTCCACTCTCCCTTCCCTCATCTCCTAAAATCAAAGATAAAGTTCATTTTATAGCATTCTGGCTTGCTCTTTTTACCCATGGAATGGCTGAAAATGATTGAAAAAGAATTACTTCACTTACTTTGTTAAAAAATAAATAAATAAAAATCATTATGTGTTATGCCCTTAGAACTCACATTTGTTTGTTGCAGGCAGGTCTCAGTCCACTGTGGCCACACAATTCTTACCACTATTTGAAAATCATTTTTCTTGGTTCCTGATTGGCTGCTAGATTGCACATCACTGTGAATATTTGTATAACAATGACCTGTTAACACACTGGAGTTCATTTATTTATCTAACTTTGTAGAATGAAGAAATTAACCTTACAATGTAAAAGAAGGGTTTAGAAATGTTTATCAAAATACTTGTGCAATAAAATGAAATAGCAATACAATGTCTCTGTTTGCATTTCTGGTGAGATTATGATAATTGTTTAACATATTTGTTCTATGAGGACCTGGCTTCCTGTGTAAATGTAATGGTAATTTTTCTGATGTTTTAGAAGGCTTGATTGTCACAGGCTGACTGACGGGACTGGACTAGTAATATTTGCTGCTGAAGCAGCTAACTTGTCTGTTTTGTATTCACCAAGCACCTATCAAGGATTAGATACTTTCATTTACAGTGATCTAGGTAATCAGATTCTGGAAAAGTTTTCCTAAAGCTGCTTAGTTATAAGGAAATGATGACCACATCCCAGAGTTACAAGGTATGCAAACGAAAATAAAATAATTTGCAGCGAAAGAAACTGAATGTATTAAATACAGACAGAGTGGCTTTTGTATGATCTATTAGTTATGACAGAACTCTCTAATTATATTCATATGTGACAAGAAAGGTATTAGCAGTGGCTTCTATAAATCTTACTATAAGCCCTTTCAAGCCCTGCCATAATAACCGCTTTGATTTTTCGGCTAGCCTTAAGCTTGCTCATTGTTAATGTAAAACCGTTTAGCATGGAGTTGTAAAATGCATCATTATATCTATGCATGATACAAGTAAGTCTGTGAACACAAATCAGTTCGTAGTTTACTTAGCTGATGAGATTTTTAATTCTTCTACTCACTGTTTTTAGCTGATAACATTTTTGAAATATGTATTATTCTTATCTTTTGCCTGTTTTTGCACCTGCTTGGCTTAATGATATTAGGTCGACATACTGCAGCAGTGCTATTAAGGATTCAATCATTTTACAGTGTGAGGAGACAGTGGGTAGTTCAGCATTACATTACTTTTGAAACATGTTATAATAATGTCTCCTGGAAGAAAAGGCATGATATTATAATACTGTGCAAATCTCCAGTATCAAACAAAAATAAATACCTGTGTCACATTTGTTTTGATCTTTTTAAATGAGAAAGCATGTTAATAATACTGTAAAGGTGGGCCACTGTTATAATAGATGTGCTTACCATTGTAAAATGTGAATGAAGCATAGAAGAAAACAGATTGATGCAACCCTGCAAAAATAATCCAAGAGATCTCACTACCAAACCATGGACTGTCAATCTTTGTTCATACGTAATTCATTTTTTTTTTTTTATCATCAACAAGAACACGGGTTATATGTTTTCAACTTTTCATCTAATTTAGAACTAATGCTATAAGGAAAATAATTATTACCTCCATTTGCAAAATGACAATGTACTGCTTTTCAATGAGTGCATTCTTGATCTTAGGTTATATATTCTGTTGACTAGATCAATGCTAGCCACTTGCTTAACATACTATTACATTACCCCTTTGGATCCCTGGTAGCAGTTTCTGTTATCTGCAGATGTTCTTGACAAAAATGAGTTTGCTCATCTTAATTTCATTATTTAATGAGTATTCCAAAAAAAGTTCAACCTCTGTGGATATAAATTGAATGCTCAAGACATAGCAATCATGCCTGTTTCCACAGATTCCCTCAGTGAAACTGTAATTTTTTTAGTGAAAAAAGATGAATAAAATGCAAGCATTTCATCAGTCTGTTTGCCTTGATAACATGATTACTCCTAGAAGTTGAAGGTAAATAGACTGAAGGGATTCTGTGTAAATGTATGAATAGTTTGAAGGTCTTTATGATTGGTTTACTTAGTATGCAGACGAAGGCAAGGTAATCAGCTTCTTTTTTTCCTGAAGTCAAGTAATGAGGGAAACTGACACTAGTCATTTATTCAGCAACAGATAAAATAAGAATTATCTTCTGTTGTCAATATGGAGAGGCAAAATGTGATGTATGTGTGTTTGTGTGTGTGTGTGTGTGTGTGTGTGTGTGTGTGTGTGTGTGTGTGTGTGTGTGTGTGTGTGTGTGTGTGTGCGCTGTTTGGATATGTGTGTGTGTGTGCTGTCTGGATGTGTGTGTCTTGTGAAGACATGTTAATGAGCATGTTTGTGGCATGTGCATGTAAGAAAGTGAGTAGTCTTCTATCATGAAGTTTGGTGGGTGTTTGTGTGTGCATGGCAGGAAATATTGTGGTGCAGCATGGTTTTACAGCAGCTCATTTTGATAAAGTCAATATTGCAGCCTTTGACACCATTGATGTACAGTTTCCATTGCTCCAGTCATTTTACCCATGCCTCAAAGAAACATGTCACAAACAAGTAAACAAGGAAAAATAAAAATGAGCAAATCCAAAGATTATTACAGTCCATAACCATGGTGCAGATCCAGGATTTACACAAGGTCAACCATGATATTGTTTAAAATATTTCTTCATATCAGCTTACGCAAGATGAATTAAATCTGCTAAATGAGGGACTTACTTTCTTACCCGCAAACGATGGGCATTTACATGATTTTTTTTTTCTACTGACATTAGATTCTTCATTTGACAATTACATTCAAAATTGCTTTTTCCACCTACAGATAGAAAATTGAGTCTTTTAAGAAACCAAGTATGAAAATGAGATTTATAGTCTGTTTAGAAATAAAAAAGCACATACTAATAAATGTAATAACATGAATAATGAATAGAAACATGCTGTTGAACAGTGTGAATTATACAATGACTCCCCATTAATATTCGAAAACGTGCATGCTGATTGGCCAGCCCAGTCAGCATGCCCATTGTAAATCCCACAATATACCAACGGAAAAAGGTTTGGTCACGCGGATTTCTTTCCGTTGGTATATTGTTTAAATTTTATTTTTATTTCTTAAAAAATAAAATTTAAATCTTTAGCCCTGACTCTGGACATACCAGAGAGGCAGCTTGGACAAAATACTAGGGAAATCAGGTAAGTTATTTAAAATTAAACACACGTACCTTATATACCTTGCATTTCTTCCATGCTGTCTCTCTCCTACCCCTAAACTGCCATATTTTTTATTTTTTTTTTAAAGAAAACAAAAACAGAGCAACAGAAACTTTCTTTTCTCTGTTGCTTCCATTTCAAAACATTGATGTACTGGGTATGCGTGGGAACGCAAGTCCCATACACATGCACAGTACATCAACACAAGGAAGCAGTATGCCACCAGCCACAGAAGAACAGTAATCCACCGTTATACTAACACATTATTTAAGAAAATTTATTTTTTTCCTTAAATAATGTTATTGTATAATAGCAATAACCAACTCTGTGGTTGTGGTATATTGAAATTTACCACGCCAACCATGGGTAAATCTTCAATGTACCACACCATGTCATCGGTTATTGCTTGCATAATCATTAAGTCAGCTGATAAGGGTGGTGCCATTATGGTCAAGGATAAAACTAATTATAATGTAGCTATATATAAACATCTAATTCAAACAGTTGTTTATACAGAGTTACATCACTATGCAGTTAATACAATTATATTATCTGCTAATGAGCATGTATATAATATGCATTTAAATGGCGTTTAACTATAAAACTCCTACAGTTTTTCTGTTTGGCATACCCTCCATTCTTTTTTTCTCTGAACTGCCAAAGATTTATAAAGATCTCAACAATCCCCCATTTAAACCAAAAGTTTCAGCCAGAGGATGTATAACAGAATTTATATATATATATTTTTTAGAAAACAAACTTTGGCATACATTACTAGTTAAATTAAGGACAATTCTGACTTCTTGAATAAGTTAGCTTTATGGGTCTCTGGGAACAATCATATAATTTCCAAGCTTATTACTTTAGATATTGACTCACTTTTTTATCTTTATACTGAATGACTATGGTGTAGTCAGTTAGAGAACTTCTATCGATGTATAAATCTCTGTAATAGGGGAATTAGTAGTATCTGTGAACTACTGATGTTAGTTCTTGAAAATATTGATTTTTAAGTTCAGAAATCTAATTATCTACAAATTACATGAGTAGCAATGGGTACACACATTGAAAACATCTACTCTAACTTAATTATGTCAGTTTGGGGAAACAGATTTTATCTGGCTATTTAATTTAATTTAAGAATTATGCAGTTTTTAATAGGAGATTTGTGTGTGGGGAGACAGAATAAGATTTGGACGACTTTTTGGACTATCATACATCTACTACTATTTTTTTTTTTTTTTTTTACATTTTAAAATTACCATCTCAGATGATAGCACCTGTTTTCTAGATATATAACACAAATTTAAAAAATGGGGTCTATGATGACATTGGTGTTCAGAAAATTAATTAAAACCCATTAAAAGAATACTTACTTATGTAGATCAAAGTATGGACCCCTATTTTTATTTATTAATGTTCTTAACAGATAGATATATTATGCCCCAGGCTAAATACTGATGAGTTTGTTTTAGAAAACAATCATATAGCATGGCTTCTGATTCTGAAGCAAAAGAATATGATGGTGACAATGTTACACATATGAGAGAAATGTTAGTGCAATGGCTAATGGATATAGCTAAACCATTCTTAATGTTGAAGCTAATAGTTACATTGCTAATGAAATGGAATTTGGGAATAATGGTTTAAGAGTTGCATTACCTACCCAAAAGTTATGGAATTGGTGATTAAAAAGAACTGGCATATTTTGAAGAATATGGATAGTTTGCAGAATATAATTACAGAAATCCCAAGATTCGCATACAAGAAAGGGAAGATTCTGAAATAAAAATTATGTTATAAAGAAAATACATTTATTCAATATAACCACAGCAGATCAACTGAGAAGGACAACTATGAAGGGTGCTAGACCTTGTTATAGTTGTCATTTCTGTCAATATATTTATAAGCATGAATCATTCGTGGATCCAGAAATGAAGTGTTCATCATTTACATTCCTCTGTCAATTTTGATACAAAAATGTGATTTATATTGCCAGCTGTGTGATTTGTCACTCTTTTTATGGTGGAAAACATAACAGAAATTGAAAGAATGAATAGGAGCACATCTATCTCACAGAAGAAAATACTAACAAATGCTTTATATAAGCATGCTCTTGATAAGGGAGAAAATATTTTTTTCAGGTTTTCTGTTTTGCAGGTTGTCTAAGAGAATAAAAGGGGTAGCGACACTGTTACTAAAGCAGAGTCCAGAGTAAAAAATGGTTTTCCACTTTTAGGGTTGATCATACACCAGGTTTAATGCAGCATTACATCATTTAATAATGATAGTTTCTTTGTAAAATGAAATGGCTTCTTTAAGACAGTATTGAATTTTAACTTTAATTGACATATAATTCATTAGTTTATTTATATATGTGGAAATGCATTCCTCTATTTTTCAAAGTGATGTGATGAAGCATTTATAGGTTAGTACTAAGCTAACTGCCCTTGCAAGCCATTTTAAGTCTAGCCAATTATTTCTTGTGAGACTCAAACCATGCACTTTGTGTTTGTAAGGCAAACACCTTAACCATTAGGCCACCCTCCCAATCCCTTAAAATTTGCTCCATTTAACAGTGCAGTCTGCACATAGGTTTTGTGAGTGAAAGCTTGTTATTTGATATTTATTTTATTAAATTTGATTTAAACACCTCCCTGTTCTATTTTATTCTTTGCCCTGGTCCCCTTCAATAAACACATCACACCGAATGATGTTTGACAACCTTTATTAAACTTCTATAACATAGTTTTGATAATCAATATTTATTACAACTCAACATAGTATAGCTGATTTTAATCACAGCATAAACATCCATGTAATGTTATTCAGGACAGCGTGACCTCACTCATCCTGTCCCAGTAAGCAGTGTCTATACCTCCACTCACTTACTTTACATATAAAGCAGCATCCCACCACTTCATATACCATTTATAATAAGTCAGGACAGCATAACCTTACTCATCCTGGCCCAGTAAGCAGCGTCCATACCTTCACTCACTTGCTTTACTTATGAAGTAGCATCTAACAACTCAGTTCATACACCATTCATTAAATTACACCTCCATCCAAAAAAGCAGCGTCCCTACCTCCACTAACGTCTATTTACCACTTATTGAATTAAACATCCAAAGCAATAAGCAGAGTCCTTGCCTCTACTTGCTTATTTATCAAGCAGCCTGCAACTGCTCACTTTCTTTTCCCAACTCATTGAAATGAATATCCAACACCAGAAAGAGAACAGAAGAGGGTAAGCCTGTCCCTCTTCACCGCCCACCAGCCTGACTAGATGGGTCCCTCTCTCTCCTACCAGAATTTCAACAACTGAACCACCCCTAAAAAAAAAGGGGGGGTTCATCCAGACATCATTCAGTGCACCCATCTTTTCTAAACCCAACTGGATCCTTAGCAACAACCCCAAAATCCCTGTCATATAAACACCAAAAGCCACCACTTGACTAACTGTTAAATAAACCAATGATCCTTTTCTAATACTAAACTAATAACCATGTCTTTGCATAACTTCTGCATATTAACTAACTTCTCACTTACTACCAATGTTAACACTGTAATGGGCCCTGGGACATTACCTGCCCAAGGGAACACCAAAAACATTAAACGCAATGCCATGTGAAACCACACAAGGGCAATTGCCTAGCATCATCCTAACAGAAGGCCTATATAATAAAGTCCAGATGCAATCCCGCCATCACTCCAACTATCCAGCATAAGCGTAAAACATAGTGATCATCCTAGCCTTTACTGACTCAAACACTTTCAAAATAACCAAATACAGCCATAATATAAATGCCACAGAAACTGTAATCCCCTGAATTCCATATCCCAACACCAATCCCCACAACAAAACCCCTCTTGACAATAGTCAAAGGTCTGTCAATCTTCCCTCTCAACCTACCCCAACCCTTCGAACCAATCTCCACTAACCAAATTAATCCACTTAACCTTGTCATCCATACAACTGAAGTACTCATAGCTACAACCTCCTGACCAACTGAACTGCCTTACCTTGCTCCCAAGCCTGAAAAATAAGTAAATCTTTCTCAACAACATTCTTCCCACCAACTGCTATAACCCTCACCTATGTAAGCTAACCTCACCCTACCATATGCTTTACTTATAAAGAGATGTCCCAAACTCCTGCAGCAAGTCTTTAACCTTTAACTCTGTGCTTCACCATCTGCAAAAAAAAAAAAAAGCAAAATGTAACTCCTCTGCACACAAAGCAAAACTTCATACCATTAGACGCAGCCAAGGGGCTTCCTTGTTCATCAATTGCACCACCCTGCCTACCCTAACCTCAATAACCTGTCACAAAAAAAATCATGTTAACTATCTAACTGATATCAGTGGTAAACAGAAGTGAATCATTATTTCATTAAAAGGCCTATCACCGACGACTCTGCCCTACCATCAGTGAACCACCCCACAGGGACACTGCGGCACCATCATAAAAAACACCGACCACTCCTTTAAACAAATTGGGTGCCTTAACAGAAAATCCAATCCACAGAATGAGCCCATCCCCCCATCTAGATAGCTTGGGCTGTAGAACACTGAAATGCATAAAGACAAAATAGACACCCTAAATATGACCACAAAGTTCTGCACTGCATCAGGATTTTGGGTATAAGTGCCAACCAGCACCAAACATTAACTGCCACACCCTAAAAGCACCAACACCAAATTTCCCCACCCTAGAAGCACCAAACCTGCACCCTGCCAAGTTCCAAACCAAACATACCTCCCAGCCTCATGGAGTATACATTCAGGACAAGGCCATAAATAAAGTAGGACAGAAGCATGAAATTAGGAGTAATTAAGCATTATCATTACAAATTTAAAAGGTTTATGCCATCTGGTGCCATATAAACGCAGCACCAACCCAAATCAGTGCCATCTACCCACACTCCTTCCTAACCACCAATATTCCACCAGTTAACTTCCCTTGTCAAGAGGCACACAAGCAAGCTAGCATGCACTAAGTTTACTACAAGTTACAACTCACCCACGAAGATGCAGCTGTTTAACCACATACTCACCATTCATTACCATAATGTTTAAGTCCAATGATGTCCTTAGTTTTGCAGCTGTCAAAATAAGCACCCCTCCCATTAACTCGCATAGAGGAGTAAAATGGTTGCTAAATATTTTCAGCCCCATTTAGAGAGAGATAGAGAAAAAAGAGTTAGATAGGGTTAGGACCCAAGTGATATAAAACAGACAGCTAAGTTAACGTTTTCCTATGTAGGATAGTGGGAAAAGAAAACAGAAAGACCGCCTGATGAGAATGGAGTTTTGATCCCAACAAATCGAGACATTCTTTCACATAGCACATAGCTGACAAAAAAAAAAAAAAAAAAGAAATCCAGAATTCCTCATAGCTCCGTAGGAGGAATTACCATGTTTGTAACCAATGTAAAGTACACTTTCTTGATAAGCCAGTCTAATTCATAGTGTAAAATGAGCAAAATATACAAGCGATGTTAATGGATGATACGTGGAACCAACCGCAGCTACTCAAATTAGAACTGCGTCCCAGGCCCCAACCACCATCTTGGATACACAAGAATACCACCAAAAGGACAACCACAAGGTATTCTTTAGTCATGTCAGGAACCTGGGCGGCAACTCCCAGATATGCTCTGAGTTAGTGCAAAATGACAAAAAATACACTGAAGCAACAGACATTGCCAACATCCTGGCAGACAGATTCAGTGCAAATTTCTCCCCCCCAAAAGAGCAAATCTCCATCCCAACAGAGTGTAACCTCCCAGACATCACAGATGATCAGGTGAGAGCTGCCTTCTCCAAAGCAAAAAACACAGCATCAATGGGACCAGACGGTGTCCTGGGATGCATCTTACACGAGCTACAAGATGAACTTAACCCTCACCTTAAGTCCCTGTTCAACCTCAGCCTTACCACAGGATATGTACCCAAGGAATGGCATACAGCAACGGTGGTCCCGCTCCACAAGGGAGGTGCCACAACGGACCCTGGAAACTATTGTCCTATAAGCCTGAATAGCCTGGTCTGCAAAGCTATGGAGCGTATCATCATGGAACTCATAAACAATGATATCGGAAACCTTCAGACACTGGATCCTACCCAGTTTGGCTTTGTTAAAGGCAGGTCTTGCCTCTTGAACCTGGTCGACTTCTTTGAAACAGTTACCAGGGCCATAGATGAAGGGAAAGTGGTCCACACAGCCTACCTGGACCTCGCAAAAGCCTTCAACACAATACCCCACCCAAGTATCATAAATAAGCTCACTAGCTTAAATGTCAACCCCTATGTCATAAAATGGGTTGCAAACTGGCTCAGGGATAGAACCCACATGGTCAGAATTGCAGGTGTCTTGTCAGACTCTAAACCAGTTACAAGTGGAGTTCCACAAGGCTCAGTCCTGGGACCTCTCTTGTTTGGTATTTACTTCTCTGAGGTACAGGCAAACATGGGAGGACTATGGCTGACAAAGTTCGCAGATGACTGCAAACTAGGTGCCATAATAGACTCCCTGGCTGACACAAGCATACTCCAAAAGGGTCTCACAGAGACAGGTAACTGGTGCCAAAGTCATGGCCTAAAGCTAAATGCAAAAAAATGCATAGTCATCCCCTTTGGGAATAACAAAGTGCCCACAGACTACCACATAGGAGGTAACACACTAAGTACGGAGGAAGTAATTAGGGATTTGGGGACCCAAGTAGACAGTAATCTTGCCTTTGACAATCACATTGCCAAAGTGGTTAGAAAGACCTTCTATATAGCCCACCTCATCACGAAAGGTTTCACATCTAGATCAAGAGAGGTCTTTGTGCCACTCTATTCATCACTCATCAGGCCCATAATTGAATACAATGCCCCATTTGGGATGTACCTTACCCGACACCTGCAGCAACTGGAAAGACCCCAAAAGTACCTCACCAAGAGGATAAAGGGACTCAAACAGATGCCCTATGCAATTAGGCTAAACAAACTCCAGCTCTACTCAGTTGCTTACCGCCTACTAAGAGGCGATCTGTGCCTGACATATAGGGCCATGTCCAACCCAGAATTAATGGACATGCTCCATCTCAAGAAATCCAAATCCCTTAGAGCTACACGTTCTAGAGACTTAAACCTGAGCACAGAAATAAATAGGACATGCTGGAGGGACAGATTCATATCCCAGAGACTCCCATCACTCTGGAATAAAATCCCAGTCCAGGTTAGGCAGAGCCCCTCACTGACCCTCTTCAAGATAAACCTTGATGAGTGGATGGGAGATCGTAAGTATACCCCCAGGATCACTTCTAGGTCCCTGCTAGACAGATGCACAATAAACTAACCGTAAAGGGACTATATTCTGTGACCTACTATTCATAAGCACAGTCTACAAATCTATAAGGGAGGCGAAAGCCAAACACACTCTGGCTAGGCTTGTAAATGCCCTAGAGCAGATAGCCTAGTATCAGCCTATGAACCTAAAAGCAATAAGCAAGTGACTACCAGCAGCTGCCAGTAAATCTTGTGAAACCAGGTTTCATACATACTGTCAGCCCAATGACCTTATAGCAACAGTTTAGAACATTTACTGTGAGGTACAACTGCCATAGGAATTCTGGTTCACCCTAAAACCTATGATCTCATAAGCTATAAATTGCAGTCCGTCATTCTCACTCTTGGCACTGCACCACCAGGGTGTGAATTACAATAAGCTGCAAAAGGAATTGAAAGAGCTGGTGCTTTTTAAGCAATTTCTCCCTTCAAGTCCAGCTTAAGGAAAGTTAATGTCATTTTCACTAGAAACTCTAACCCAGAAAAAGCCCGTATAGAATTGATTCCCAAATGTCTCACTTTGTGAAGACTGCATTTTGTAGTCAAATCTAAAACACGCACATCCCCAACAAAATACTTAAGCACTGCCCATAATTAGTCACACTCCAGCTGCCCATGTAAGAACCCCACCCCCAACAGCAGCGAACCACACCATCACAATTAACCATCCCAAGCAACACTCCTACTGCCATCATCCCTCTTTTACCCATACTCATTCCTCCATATTACTTTAACTTTTTTTTTTTTTTTTAAATAAACGGAACCAACCCAGGAACCATAGCCACAGCCCTATCCCCTCACAAATCAATATGCCCTACCAGCGGAAACCAAAAGAGCAGCAATGGCAGTAACATAAATGCCCCAAACCGATTGGCTCTAAATGAGTAAAAGAGAGACAGAATACTAACCAACTGCCCTGAAGGGCCATACTAAGACCTCTCTCATGCACAATCCACTTATCACAGGCCTACCTGCCCTGAGTACCACCGGCCGCATTAACATAACTCTTCCGATGGCTCACTGTCTGCTTAGAAATCTTCCTGGTTAGGGGTCGCCACAGCAGATCACCTTGTCCGCTCATGATTGGCAGTGGAGTTTTTACGGTGTCGAGTTGCCAGCCTGGCACCCAACCTTCCACAGAAGGCACACACACGCACACACTCACACCTAGGGCCAATTTAGAGTGTCCAATCCACCTGCAGGATGTCTTTGTGATGTGGGAGGAAGCAAGTCACATGGAGGAAACCCACGCAACCACAAGGAGGACATGCAGACTCTGCACAAAAGGCACCCCAGCCGAGGATTGAACCAGAGAACCTCTTGCTGTGAGGCAGCAATGCTAACCACTGCACCACCATGGCCACCCACTGTCTGCTTAGAAATAAACCCCGAAATTAAGTGTAAAAAAACAAAAAATGATACGCTTGTTTAAGACAGTTCTCACTAGTATATAACACCATGAATAATTATAGTCACAAAATTTCAAGCAACACACCCTCGCAACGTAACACTTACTATAAAGTAGATCTACATTTATATCAGAAAATAAGCTTTTTTCAAAATCTTGCTGCAGAATCTGTTTCTGACAATGAATGAAACACTGCACTGTTTTCCAGTACTTCCGGTACATATGACATGCATGGCATCACCTCATAAAAAAAAAAAAAAAAAAAAAAAATTCAACCACTGCAGTTCAACAGTATTAAAACCTACCCAATCCTAAATCCTCCGCAAATGTCACATGACTGAAAAGAAACTGCCTGTCACCACTGTCTCCTTGATCTTGCACAATTTAAAAACAACCTGCCAAAACACTTGCATGGCTGACAGCACAATAACCAACCCCATGAAAACAGAACAAGGCATGAGGCTCTCTCAACCCAAACTTCAATACATTATACCTGCGCCAACCACAAAACATTAGCAATCATACTATGCCAACCATGGCAAAACTCCTCTCAACATCTCAGTGGCAGAATATGGACAGCCTTTTATAACCATAAGTAGAAGAGCAGTGGTTCCAAATGCTAAGCAATTCTTACACACTATGAAAGCTCCACATCAGAAAATCATGGCCATGCTCCACTGATAGTCAGTATCACAGTATCCAGCTGTTAAATAAATAAAATCTTACAGCAGACCTTCAAACCATGTGCTTTTAGGAAGAATAGCACATCCTGTCTCTAGCAAGTGAATACAGATACCTTTATTTCCTTACTTGATCGCCCACTACACACGCAAATACCATAATATGGGAACACGTTTATCCAGCACAGTATTAGCTTAAAATTACAGGTTTTCAAATTATATGGATCTTGTGCGATCTCTACAGCACACCTTCTTATAGATCATGTGCAGAGGAAGTTGTTCTTCTACTTCACCCAGTTCCCGCGAAAACCATCCACAGCTGCGGCTTGAGGAATTACGTCAAAAACAGCCTTGGCAGTATCCCACTGTTAAATAACTAAATTGTACAGCTGACCTGCCAGTCATGAAGAATAAATTACAACAAACACAGCCATGGTAACCTACCTCCACCCCTAATGAATCCCAACCTTGGTGGTGAGCATGGAAATGGAGCTCCTCACCCAGAATGCCCCTGACCACCCGCCTACCAACCATAATGTCCACTATTAATGACATGCAAGACTCTTACTGAACCTACGGCCATAGGAATTGTCAACTGTGGTACCACTTCTCCCTTTTTTATTTTTTAGTAGTTTTTGGAAAAGAATAAGGCAAGAAAAGGAGAGGAAAATAAAAAAAAACTATATATAGCTATATGTTCCATATACCAACCACCTGTCCCCTACAGCCCAACAACCAGTATACCGAGGCCTACCTAGTCTCCAGAAATACCTACAGGTCATCTCGGATGTAATCCTTGCCTTAGCAAGTTCACACCAAAATGTGAGTCCTTACCCAGCTACACATGCCTAAACTCCTTAAGCCACTCCCCATCCTTACCTCATTCCCTCCCAATCATTCCTCCTTCCCATTTAACTCTTTCATCCCCCCTACCCTCCTAACTCCCAGCAATATATTTATCTAACCTCCTTCTGAGGATGTCCCTGGACAAATTGGTTTGTTACCAAACCTCATTTGTTGTTAGTTTCATATTTTGCTGGTCTCACAGTTTATCAGCTTGAAATGCATTACTCTGAAACTGTATGTGAGTATGTGTAAGCAATGTGTGGTGTGTGTGTTTGTATGTGTTATGAGGAGATATTAAGGAATTCTGATTTTGTGCTGGATCACACCATTTAAACGCAGTTACAGGAATACATTGACAGAGATTATGATAATAAGCGCTGTAAACTGGAAGCATTCACCAGCAAGGAAATGATGGACCATAAAAGGAAACCATTGGCTTTTCCAAGAGTATTAGGATTGTGTTTGGGGATTTGTGTGCCTAGGGTGAGGGATTGGGGTATAGCACTGGATGCCAGTAAGATGAAGAGGATTGCACCTGCAGGCACTGTTTGGTCCCCTTAGACACTACTAATGGCATGGTACAATTCTAGATTCAATTATTTAATGTTACAGTGCTAAAGTGGTATGCAGTTTCAGCTCTAGGGACTTTTGAGTCAAAGCAGTTCACAAACTGTGGATTGTCAGGCAAAATTCCCATAAAAAGATAAAGTATAGAAAACAAATGTGCATGCATGAGTGAAAATATGCATGTTGGCAGGTTCTCTTTCAGGTATAAAAAGACAGATAAAAAAACTGCAGTCCACTTTATGAGCCATATGAAGGCACTACAAACTGGGCTTTGGAAGGAAGACAATTGTCAAAATCAAGGCATTTTATAAAAATTGCATGTGAATTAAGAAAGACAGTACAAAATAATCTTACTAATGAAGTAAGGGCATATGATAAGCCTTAGCAGAATTAATTAGGTATACTTCATGGTCTGTATGTTCTGATTTGAAATTTAGCCAATGATCATTTTGCCTTTCTGCTTTCTACTATTCATCTATTTAGAGCCCGGGAAACCACAAACAGTCTTAATCTGCTAGTTATTTTCTTTTGCATTTTCAAAGATGGTTAACAAGCTAATGCCAGTTGTTTTATGCTGCCTTTATGGATTTGTTACTGAGCACTTTGTTTGAATTCTATATTTTTATCACAACAAAAATGCAAACCAATGCCTTATATACAACACTATATACAGCTTTCATATTTGAATATGCTCACTTTAAACTGTCATAGATAGATGGCTAGATGACTAGAAAACTAGATAGCTAGATAGAAGAACAGATAGATACATGCACACATTATTATTTCAAATTCCATTATCTCTATTCGACCTGTGTGGCACAACAAAAACAGCATAACTGTGGGGGGGTCTGTGGAGAGACAGAGGAAGAGGACCATTTAGGAAAGAAGCTCATAATGCAGGTAAATATTTCACAAAGGGGTAAAGTGGTAAGACCATGCTATAAAACCACTGGTTATGTTAATAACAGCAGTGACTAATGCGGCAGTTTGAGCCATGGGAAGGAGATATGATGCGATAATGGAAACGATGATGTGTGCAGCTGAAGGAAGAAGAACAAAATGTATGTTAATAGGGTGTGATAGCAGTGGAATGGAAACGCACACCTAATGTAGCAAACGGAAAATTAAAAATGTGAGTATTTTATAGATATGTAGCTAAGGAAAAAGGATTGCTAAGGAGCTCTAAAGGCTTGCAAATAACATTATTATGGAGGAGAGGCTGGAAAAGGGACATGGATATAAGGGCACTGCTACACATGGGCAAACTGAGGAGAGAAGATATTATTACTTACTTATAATATAAGCTTGAGTGGGTGAGGAAGAAGAAAAGCAAAATGGCAGTCTAGAAAAACAGATACAGTGACATTTTAAAGAGACTACATGTCATTGTGTCTGATTTGGGGACTGTGCAGTTCATAGTGGGTGACATTTGAATTGATTCAGTGACTTGATCAAAAAATACTGGTGAAATAATTAAAACTGATGGAATCAAAAAGTAGGTACAGAGACAGGAGTATAGAATTTGGAGATTAAGTCCAAGGCAGATAAAGTGAGTTTAAAAATTAATAACTTGGAAAGCAAATCCTAGTGAGATTATGTTTATATGACAAGCATGGCGGGGGGGGGGGGGTTGCAGCAAAATATGTGCAAATTCTGATGACTGAGCAATAAGACTAGCAATTTTGATCCACAAGTAGACATGACATACAGGATAGGAAAGGCAAATAGTGGTTCAAATGCAGGAGGCAGACAATAAATTGTTAAAATGCAATGTCACCAAAAGAATGAGAGTATTATGAGATAAGCTGTTTGGAAGGGGATATCTGATGATGGGAAAGTGAACATGAAGGAGGTAAAAGACTTTTTCTCATTGGTACTTCAAAACATGTGGAAATGGATCCAGTGCATTAAAAACAAGTGAAGTTGTCTGGCATATCCAGAAATTCCAAAACTTAAGTGGTAGAGGTAGGCACATTGTTACCATGACAGAAAGGAAGTCAGCAAGATCTATTCTAAAAATATGAAAGGTACTAACAAATATCTGGGAAGAACAGTTCCTGGAGTAGGAAGCTGCAGAGTTGAAAAGGAGGAATGAAGACGGGAAGAGGGAGATGTGAATGTGTGTGAAGGTGAATGCTTTGTTTAATTTTAAGTTTTGCTCTTGCACACCAATTGGTAATTTGTTTCTTAATACTTTAGTTGCCATGTGATCAGAACCTCTTCCATCCTCACACCTACTGTTTTAACCATCACGTTTTCTACTTACACAGACATTTTATTGCCTAAGAAATGCACAATATTCACAGAGGAAAGCCACTGCTGAAGTTAAAACTAAAGCGAATTACTTCAACTGTAAAAGTTCATTTCTTTGCTACTCACTATTGCAAAGCACCTTAAATCAAATCTAAATACTGCACAACTTAAATGCATGCATCCTTTATTCATTGTCTAAACCTTACACTTCTACATGTATTTAAAATACAAAACATTGTATTCTTGCTTGACTTTATATGGAATTAAACAATAGTCCAAACATATTTATAGACAGCACAATGCACACACATGCTTAATAAGTGTTTTAATGTAGAGAGCATAAATAATGGAAAAGCATGCTTGAACATGAATCATTCTAAATACAGAAATGTATGTGATACTAGACCAAAGAAAAGGATGTATGCAAGTCAGAAAAACTGAAACCAAAACTATAGACCTGCAAAGAGTGCCCACATGAAGGTCGGAAACCGAGACCACTTGTATAAATATGCACTTTATTCACAAACACCAAGATAACGCCAAAAAGCAGTAAATACGTTTTCGACCCAAAATTCAAGTCTTCATCAGAAAACTCACACTTGACAACAATCATGAGGCAGGTGGGCTTGCAGCCAAGTGCCTAATTTTCTGCATCACTATATGGTGGTTTATGGTGTAGAGATGCCTTCTTAGGTACCATATCCCTTGACAATGCACAACTGCAGAAAATAGATAAATCTCTCAGTGTTGTTTTACTAGCAGTATCTAGCTCAATGTTTCAAAACACTTTTTCTAGTACAATACAACACCATATAAGCAACACAACAGTGTGAATAATTCTCTGATTTAGTACAAAGAAATAAAGCATTAAACAGAAAAAGAAGCCTTGTCTTTTCATACTGAGTCTCACACCATCAATCTTTCTTTTTTACAGTGTGACTCTGAGCAACTTATTTAACCAGAGAACATTTTAATGTCACCACAGAAAACAGGCACTTGTGCCAGGAGGATTATCCTGGTAAAAAACAAACAAACACACCTACTAATGATTCCCTAATTATTTCAGAGGAAATATTTCTTGTTCCCATTTGTCTGACATTCTTAAAGGCACTTATATTAGGACCAATGATTTTTAGCTGTTTGTGAATAAAATATATAGTATCTTATTTAATACACAAAACCACTTCCTTGTAATCAAAAATCTGGAGCCAGTCAGTTGTCAGATGGATAAGCGTTTTTGTTCTTTTAATTTTTCAGAACTTCATCAAATTCAGATCAATTAAAAAACATCATCCTTTTAAAACTTGCTACAACCAATCACAACTCTTTACAAATAGAAGATTACTTTGTTAAAGGCACAAGTACATAAAAATCACAATCAATATACCATGAATATAAACTAAACTTATAACAGTAGCTGCAATGATGTTGTACTGATATTATTGTATTAATGTTGTTTGTATTAAAAATACTAATATTTTAAGAAATGTGAATATATAAATAATTGGTAGTTACAATCAATTCAAATCAATATTTAAAAGTTAATTAAAGTGTCTCGGCTTTAAGTTGTCATTTAATCCTGGAGGATGTGTTGCATTTAACAAAAGTTAAGAGCAGATAAAACAAAATAAACATTCACTGTGTATGGCAATAAAGGCTATTTTCTGTAAAACAATAAAACAACAAAACACTTTATTGCATATAATAACAATAATTAATACAGGTAAGCACTTTCACAGAATGCTTTCTGCTTAATCAGACATTACAAATGCTAAAATAATTCATAAATGTAAAACAATCTCAAAGGATTCAGTCAACCAATCAAGTCTGTTAAACAAATCACATGCTAAGAATCCTAAACGATACAATGTATCACCTACCTAAACTTTATAGTTTCAGTGCTGATTTTAAAGAGACCTTACCATTTAGTCCTTTTCTTTTTATCAGCCTGTAAACATAGGATCCAATAAAGCTCCTTGTATTCACTTTTAGTGGGGAGATATCCCACCCTTAAATCATCACACATTTTTTCTATAGCCATAAAACAGAAAGAATGAACTCCCCCTACATCCAAAGTGTATTTCATTAGCGGGTTTTTATCATTTCTATTCTTTAAATCTCTAACATGCTTCCTCACTCTCTCCATGAGAGTGCGATTGGTCTTACCAACATAAAAATATTTACATTGTTTGCACCGAGATATGTAGATTATATGCCTACTATTGCAATCTGCCCTCTACTTTAAACTCAAACTTCTCATTGATATTTGGGTGTATAAAAAAAAAATCAATATTAATATACCGACAGAAATTACACCAACCACATGGAACTGTACCTGCTCTCTGTTTACTGCATATTCTCTCATTATTATAACAGAGAAGTCTTTTGATATATTTTTTTTGTTTGTTTTTGAACCTAAATGCTGGTTTAGTACCAGTCAATTCATTCATCCTACTATCAGCCATTAAAACATGCCAATTCTTATTGATAACTTGACAAATGGCTCCAATATTACTACTAGAATAATGCAGGATGAAAGGCAATTCTCTCTTAACATTACAGCTCCATAATTCTGAACTCCAACAAGATAATACCTCAGAAAAATAGGGTTTGGCTGCACCTCTTTGCAGTTCATCTGAATCCATCAGAGTGACATCTAACTCTTTAGGAGTATAACTCTTCTCCATTTAACAAAATTTGCCAAAACACCTCCCTTGATTCCAGTAAACCTAACCAATTCCCAACTTTTAAGTTTTGGGGAACCTTTTCTAGTAGACAAGAAATACATTTGTTAAAATTATCACACTTCTTTTAGTGTTTTTGCCAATGCACTGTTAAAATCTTTTATTTTAATAGCGTAGTTGTGCTGATATATTTTCACCTTCATTTTTTTTTCTGTCTTCTCAATGTAAAATGATGGACAAGACAGACATGTAGCAACATAAACCACACCACTGGTTTGACAATTAAAAGATCCACTTATTCTTATTATCCTAGAATATTTCTCTACTACTAAGTTCACCATTATATTAATAAATCTACAATGTTTACATAATCTGCAATTATTCATTTCCTTAACTGAATATCCTAAAACTGTATACTTATTGTTGTTGCTTTCAAAAATTTGCTTCATGTTTCTTCCCCTTCTAAATACTAAATTAGGAAGTTTAAATTGAATGCTAAAAACACACTAGTCCAGTTCTTCTCAAAATTGACCTAATACCTCTGTGACAGTCATGGTACGTGAAAATCACGGTGTTCTTATATTTATTTTCCCATTGTTTCACTTTATTAGGTAGTTCAGAACCTCACAAATAAGGTTTATATTTCATGTTTCTGTGCAGCTTAATTCCATCTACTATGTTTAATCATTTGGACACTATTTGAGAGCAATTACTGTTTCAACGGGTCTATATTATAACAGACAATGCTTAAAATAGCAAACCCTGTATAATCATCTCCAAAAAAATGAAAACACAAAATTCCGAACAAACGGAACAGTGATTTTTTTTCCCAGGGAAAAAAATCGCTGATCAGCAAAAAAAAAAAACACAAAATAAAGTGGAGGGCTTCACCCTCCACACCCCCCCCCCCAATGTGGGGGGGGGGTTGTGCCCCCCCTACTTAAATATAGGTTCATAGGTAAGTACTAGGCTATCTGCCCAAGGGCATCTATAAGCCTAGCCAGAATGTGTTGGCTTTCGCTGCCCCCTTAGATTAGTTCCTGTGCATCTGTCCAGCAGAGCCATTAGTTCCCTGTGCTTCTGTCCAGCAGAGCCACTGCAGTGATCCTCGGGGTAAATTTTCTGTTTTCCATCCACTCGTCAAAGTTTCTCTTGAAGAGTGTTAGTGAGGGACTCTGCCTAATGTAGATTGGAAACCTGTTCCAAAGCATTGGGAGTCTCTGGGACAGGAATCTATCCCTCCAGCATGTCCAATTTATCATTGCGGTGAGGTTTAGATCCCTAGAACGTGTGGCTCTCAGGGATTTGTTTTTTTTAGGTGGCGTATGTACATCAATTCTAGGTTGGACATGGCCTTGTATGTCAGGCAGAGATCACCTCTGAGTAAGCGGCATGCAACCGAGTACAGGTGGAGTTTCAGTCAGGATGCATAGGGCATCTAAGGAACTTATAAGCCACTGCAACAAGCCAAACCACATTTTATTGTAGAAAAAGTAGTTTAATTAACCAAATGAACATACAATCAACTGCTTTTTGTCCCTTTGAATGCTATGACTTCATCAGATAAAGCAATATGATAAAACCATATTGTACATTTATTTGCTTAATTAAACTATTTTTACTGTTATTAGACGTGGTTTGGCTTGTTTCAGTAGCTTATTGCACAAGGCATCTGTTTGAGGCCAGTAATCCTCTTGGTGAGGTACTTCTGTGGTCTTTCCAGCTGTTGCATGTGTCTTGTAAGGTACATCCTAAATGGGGCATTGTACTCTATGATGGGTCTGAGGAGTGATGAGTAGAGGGGCACAATAACCTCTTTTGTTCTAGATGCGAACCCTTTTGTGATTAGGTGGGCCACATAGAAGGATTTTCTAATGACCTTGGCAATATGATTATCAAAGGATAGATTACCATCTACTTGGGTCCCCAGATCGCTTATTACATTTTCTGTATTTAGGGGACTACCACCTATGTGGTAGTTCACAGGTACTTTGTTTTTTCCAAAGGGGATGACTATGCACTTTTTGGCATTTAGCTTGAGGCCATGATTTTGACACCAGGTATCCATCTCAGTGAGACCATTCTGGAGGATGTCTGCATCAGCCAGAGAGTCAATTATGGCTCCCAGTTTGCAGACGTCTGCAAACTTGGTCAGCCATAGTCCTCCTGTGCTTGCTTGTACCTCGCAGAAGTATATACTGAACAGGAGGGCTCCCAGTACTGAGCCCTGGGGAATGCCACTTGTAACCGGTTTAGAGTCGGACCTAGAGCCTGCAGCTCTCAACATGTGGGTTCTATCCATGAGCCAATTGGCAACCCATCTCGTGACGTAGGGGTTTATGTTCAGGCTGGTGAGCTTGTCTATAATATCAGAATGGGGAATGGTGTTGAAAGTCTTTGCAAGGACTAGGTAGGCTGTGTGGACCTGCTTTCCCTCATGTAAAGCCTTGGTAACTGTCTCAAAGAAGTCCACCAAGTTTAGGAGGCATGATCTGCCCTTTACAAAGCCAAACTGGGTAGGGTCCAGTGTTTGGAGGTTCCCAGTGTCTCTGTTAATGAGTTCCAAGATGATGCGCTCCATAGCCTTGCAGACCAGGCTAGTCAGGCTTATAGGGCGATAGTTCCCGAAGTCTGTTGTGGCTCCACCTTTGTGGAGTGGGATAACTGTTGCTGTGTGCCACTCAATGGGTACATAGCCTGTAGAGAAGCTGAGTTTGAACAGTGTGTTTAGGTGAGGGGTTAGTTCATTTTGGAGCTCATGTAAGACACAGCCTGGGACACCGTCCGGTCCCATTGAAGCTGTGTATTTGGCTTTGGATAGGGCTATTTTAACCAGTGTGTCAGTGATTGTCGGGGTTCTACATTCTTCTGGTATGGTATGGACCCTTTAGGGGGTGAGAGGGGAGTGAAGTTTGCACTAAACCTGTCTGTCAGAATGTTGGCAATCTCAGTTGGCTCAGTGTATTTTGTGCCATTCTGCACTAACTCAGAGCAGATCTGAGAGTTTCCACTTAGGTTCCTGACATAGCTGAAAAATGCTTTAGGGTTATCTTTGGAGTCCTTGGCAATTTTTCTTTTGAAGCTAGTCTTGGATGATTTTATGAGGGATCGTAGTTTCTCTCTGATACTGATCAGGGATGTCTTTCCTTCTTGGGATTTTACTCTTTTCTGCACTAGTTTCCTCCTTCTATTGTATAGCTTGTTTATGGCAGGGGTCCACCAAACTGGTTTCTTTTTCTTGGAGGAGTAAGTCCTGGTTTTGCTTGGGATAGCATGATCCATGCATTCTTGCAGTTGCTCATAGAGTGCCTTTGTAAGGGATTCAGCAGCTTGGACAGTGTTGTCCTTTAACATGGGGGCTGTGAACTTTTTCACCTTGGTCTTGAGTAACGTGAAGCTTGCTTTTGAAAAGTTTATCATGGTGATTTCCTTGATTGGGAGTGGGGGCGGAATGTTATCCCACTCCACAAGGGGGGATCCACCTTGGAACTACAGCCCCATCAGTCTGATGAGCCTGATCTGTAAGGCCATGGAACGTATTATCATGGAACTTATAAACAAAGGCATTGGCAACCTTCAAACAATGGACCCCACCCAGTTTGGGTTCCTGAAGGGCCGATATTGTCTCCTGAACCTGATTGATTTCTTTGAATCAGTCTCCAGAGCTATGGATGAGGGTAAGGTGGTCCACACAGCCTATATGGACCTAGCCAAGGCCTTTAACACCATCCCCCACTCTGGAATCATAGATAAACTTACTAAGCTAGGCATTAATCCCTATGTCACTTGATGGGTTGCCAACTGGCTTAATGACAGAACCCACACTTTAAAAGTAGCTGACTCCAAATCTAGCTCCAGACAAGTGACAAGTGGAGTACCTCAGGGTTCAATCCTGGGACCACTCTTGTTTGGTATCTACTTCTCTGAAGTACAGGCCAATACTAAGGGAATCTGGCTAACAAAGTTTGCAGATGACTGCAAACTGGGAGCCATTATTGGATCTCCAAATGATGTGGATACTCTACAAAAGGGCCTTGCAGAAACAGATGCTTGGTGCCACAGCCATGGGCTCAAGCTCAATGCCAAGAAATGTATAGTTATCTTCTTTGGGAAAAACATGTACCTGTGAATTACCACATAGGTGGCAGTACACTAAACACTGAAAGTGTGATAAGAGACTTAGGGACACAGGTAGACAGTGGTCTCACCTTCAATAACCACATCGCCACAACAGTCAGGAAATCCTTCTATGTGGCACACCTCATCACTAAGGGCTTTTCATCCAGAAAAAAGTAGGTCATTGTCCCACTGTACTCATGCCTCATTAGACCCATTGTAGAATACCACGCCCCATCTGGTATGTACCTCTTAAGACACCTGCAACAACTGGAAAGGCCACAGAAATACCTCACTAAAAGAATCACAGGCCTAAAGCAGATGCCCTATGCTGACCACTTTAAAAAACTTCAGCTATACTCTGTCACATATCGTCTACTCAGAGGCGAACTCTGCTTAACATACAAGGCCATGTCAAACCCATAGCTGTTGGATATGCTACACTTAAAGAAATCCCAATCCCTCAGAGCCACACGCTCCAGGGATCAAAACCTTGTCATCACAATAAACAAAACATGCTGGAGGGATAGGTTCCTGACCTAGAGACCCCCCAGACTCTGGAATAGACTGCCCATACATGTCAAGCAGACAGCCTCTTTGGCCCACTTCAAAGGAACCTTGACGATTGGATGGGAGAAAGGAAATTCATCCCGGGGATCACATCAGTCACCCTGCTAGACAGGGGACCAGGGAAGTAAATAGTGTGGGAAGAAATAGCCAGGGAATTGTTACGGCTAGGCTTGTATAGGCCCTAGGGCCAATAGCCTGTTACCAACCTATGAACCTATGAATGTGAATATCCAGAGTGATTAGTCTATGGTCTCCTCTAACCAGTGAGGGGTTGACCTCCAGTGTGGAACACCAGTCGCCTATGTTGGTGATGACCAGGTCCAATATGTTGTCACCTCTGGTAGGGGTGTTGACCAGTTGATCCAGGGAGTTCGAGTTTATAAATTCTAAGGAAGCTTTGAGCAAGGGAGTTAGTACTTGAGTAGTTCTCCCAGTTAATGTTTGGGTAATTGAAATCACCCAATATTAGGGTGTTTGGTAGGACCTTCATATTTTCCAGTGTCTCCAGAAATGCAGAATGGGGGTCCTGGGTCATGGTGGGTGATCTGTTGCAAGCTACAATTTGAATTGCAGTTTTTCCCATTGCTACTTGCACGTGGATGATCTCTGAGGCATCATGCTGCACCACTAACCTGGAGGTGTAGCTATCCTTGATGAATATGGATACACCCCCGCCTTTTCTGTTTTGGTCCTGGTTCTGTGGCCAAAAAGTATGGTATGAGTTATAACGTGGTAGTGCTGGGGTGCTCCCTGGAGCCTTAAACCATGTTTCTGTTACTGCAGAGATATCAATGTTCTCCATACTGAGGTGTGCCTCTAATGAATGCATTTTGAGGTTTAGACTTCTGGCGTTGAGTAGCATTATCCTCAGTTTTTGGTTACTTGTGCTATTTACGGTAGTGGGTTTGTCTTTTGAGCCTTGCCTAAAAAAGGCACTATGGGGGTGGCAAAAGCCTTGGCCAGTATTCAAAAATCTAAGGGTGACAGGTGCAAGCCATCTCTTGTGAAGGAACGTGGCTTGTCGAGCATGTCATTCCAGGCAGACAGATACTGGATCCCCTTTGAATGACACCAGAAACTTAGCCAACTGTTGAAATTGATCATTTTTCTTTATACTGTGGCATAATTCTTGGTGAGGGAAGGATGCTACTCAGGGTCAGGGGTCGTACTTGCCTGGGCTACATGATCAGAGAGCTCTTCCATGTCTCTTTTCATGTAGTCCAGGGAGGTAGATCTCAGGTCATTCACACCAACATGGACAATGACAGAGTCATATTTGCACTTGTTCTGGAGTGACCTGAGTGCTTGTGTTATGTGGAGGATGCTGGCACCCAACAGGCAGCTAACTGTAACCTTCAACTTGTCTAGCCTAGTTAGTGGGACATCAGTGTCATAGCCAGCCTTAGGCATAGGCCAGCTAGGCGGCTGCCTAGGGCACCACACTAGTAGGGGCTCTTTTCCAGTATTTATTTGGTAGGTAGACCAAGATGGGGGCACTGGGTGGTGTGGTGGGGGGTGCAATATAGCCCTTTTGCCTAGGGCACCAGTTGACCTAAGGCCACTCCTCAGTGTGCCTGACCATAGAGTCACCTATTACTAATGTGTTGGGTATGTTACTTTGCCTTAAGAGCTGTGATTGCATGGCACATTGATTATGTGAAGTATGTGTTTCATGGTTTGTGATGGGGTGTGGAGGTTTCTTGGATGTCTGCTTTGGAGGTCTCTGTTGCTTTTGCAGATTTTTATTTAGAGCCTCCGAGTATGTTTTCATGTATTTATGTGTGCTATTTGCCGGTGTTGGTTTAATAGTTCTATGTGAGACTGGTGGTGTGTTGCAAGTATTTCCCTTCTCCTCTTGACTGTCAGTTCCAGTCTTGGGTTGAGAGAGCTTTGTCTCCAGTTTGCCAGCTCTGTGATCGCAGCACAGTGGAGGAAATGGCAAAGTCCCAAAAATGTCCCAGTGATTTTTTTTGCCCTGGGAAAAAAAATCACTGTTCTGTGTCTTTGGGATTTTGCCGTTTTGAGATTTAGCTGTCAATTAAACAGCATTCTCTGTATTAAGCATTTGCTTACTTAGTAAGGAACCGTTTCAACAACTAAGAACATTATGACTGCACTAGAGAATTTAGCTAATGTAACAGATCAAATGTCCATCTCATCCTTTGCAAATGTAAGGGTCATTTTTCAAAACTAAATAGCACACAATCCCACTTTATATTTCACTTTTAAAATTCTAAGGCAGAGGCAAAGCAAGGTAAATAAAATTATTGGCTGTTTAGGAATTTTGAAAATACTGGAAGCAGGGCATCCACAAAATTCCATCTGTTTCAAAACATAACTAAAAAAGCAGGTCTATATTAAATCAGCAAACGCTGATTTATCCACCCCATATAAGCGAAAGTTTACAATCCTGAACAATTAGAAGTGACTTTTTTTTCCCAGGGAAAAAAAAATCGCTGTTCCACAAAAAATAAAAATAAAAATAAAAACTTTAAAACAGTACATAAAGTGGGAAGCTTCACCCCCCCAGACCCCCAAAGTGGGGCACTGTGCCCCCCACACACTCCCCTACTTAAATATACCAACTCTGAGATCGCACTACAGTGACGTAAACTGCAAAGTAATGGAGGCGGCCAAGCGATTTTTTTTCCCAGGGAAAGAAATCACTTATATGCCATTTTGCTATTTTGCTGTTTCGTGCTTTCAAGTTCGATCAAGATGCATTCAAAGGAATGCGTCTTTGGTTATATAATAGGAACCCGAAAAAGCTACTCCATTGCCTCAGCAAAATAAAGCCGTACCTTTTAACATTACTTTGTTTTACAAAACACACAAATAAACAGTACAGTGAGAATGGTTCAGTCCAAAAAGTTCATTAGTTCATTGAAATCGGATCGAGAATAGATAAGTTTCTCCCTAGATCCCACTCCAAACTCAGGTGTTCACAATATGCACCTGCAAACACTGGGTCTTTCATCTAGTCCTCACTTTCAGCTGTAGTGAAGAAGCGCTGAGACAGTCTCATCTCATGTTCTAGACCTCATTCCCAGCTCTAAAATATGTCTTGGTCTTTCTCCTAGATCTCTGTCTCACCACTTAAAATTAACACTTATAATTAGAGCTCATAATTAAGTTGATGTGCTAGCTGTAAGTGAGCCTTTTCTCAGTCCATGCTTTTTTGTCTACCTTTTAGCACAATTCACTATTCATCCATTGAGAAACTAACTCAATTATTTAAGCCTTACAAGATTTGATCTTTTTACTAGAGTAAGATCCACATGATTAGAACCAAATACACATGTGCAGACTGCACTGTTAAATGGAGCAAGTCTTAATAACTGCTGAGTGCTTTTTTCTACAATGTATTTAAAAACAAACTTCTTGAGAAGTCCTGAGTTCTGAGGCAGTCTATGTTTAAATATATTGTAGATGAAAGCACTGAACTGTTATTTAAGCTAACTCCATTTTACAGCATAGTCTACATGTGTTTTATTTGGTTCTTACTTTGTTAGCTGTATAGTTGTCTGGTTTTGGTTATCCACATGATTAGGTAATTTTGGTGGGAAACACTGCAAGAATATTCCCACAGTTCACATACTATTGTGCATTCTGAGGATGTTTAAAGGAATAAACTCATCAACATACACACTACATACAAACCATAACACTTTTTTTCAAAATCTTCAACATTTTTTTTTCAAATATTGCAAACTCAACATGATATGACTAAGTTGAGCATGTTACAGCTGCTTTAGATGTAGCTCAGTGTCAAACCTCCAACCCAGGCAGATCTGAAAACCAGTTGGGTAAAATCAAATGAAGTAATAGGACTCAAACAAGAACACACCTGGATTTCCAAGTATTAACCACAAAACATCAAACACAACAATGTAAGCAACTCAAATTTCTGAAAATAGAATCAGTAGTAGATTTTCAATCATTTTTCTATTTATTCATTCATTCTCAGGTTTCTCACTTAATCTTACTTAGAAACAAAGGGAAGATGGAAGCTATCCAGTCATCCAGACTTTAGAGTATTTCTTAGAAAATGCTTTGGAACTGATTTACATTTGAATTCTCTTTCTTTTCTCAGGATCCTAACAACCTGCACACAAGCTTCCTTAATGTCCTCCTCCAAACTCTAGCTTTATCATCTTCAAGTCTCTTAACCACTCCTCCCACAGCTCCAACTTACAAGTATCTCCCTTTCTTTTATCCTCAGTGTATTGTCATTCAAAATCCTTCCAGTCATCAATTATACAATCCCACTTCCCTATCAGCACAACCCCATGAGCTACAACTCTTTTCAAAGATTGCTCCATAGCAGCCCACTATAAATTCTGAAATGTTTGAGCTTTATTACAAATTACAGGGAGCCTCGAATGCCACATTTTCTTCCTATTTTTGTGTTAACATCTATTAGCAAACTTGCATAGTCAGAATGGACTGTAGCAGATGCTTGCTTCCAAATGACTAATCAGTTCTTTGTGAGACAGTTACAGCCTGTCTTTACAGGTGTATCCGCAAACAGCTTAGGAATAATATGTGTAAGTTCTATTATCATGACCCTGATGGAACCAAGCATCAGAAATGCCTATTATTCTCAGCATTCTTAGCCTCCTTTGTACGTCCTCAGAATGTTTTTACCATATTAAAATCCTTGACTGAAATTATGATGACCTCATGGAAGGTCACTATATCCCTACAAAGTAGACAATGGTGGTCTATGAATATTTGCTACGGTTACTGGTTTATTTCCAGAAAATATGCTTTTCCCTTATCATCTGTCAGGCTTTCTTTAAGTAGAAATTGTTGGGTTTTACTAACTAAAATGGCTACTTCTCTTTTTTACATCAGGTAATGAAGATGAGAACACAGCTTGGAAACCATATTTTATTAATTTATCATGATCCGCCTTCTCCATATGTGTGTGTTGTAACATTATGATTTGAGAGTATTTTTTTCTTTACTCAGTTAAACGCTTTGTCTCTTTATACTGGGTTACATAGACCATTTATGCAGTGGTGGTGCTGTGGTAGCGTTGTCGCCTCACAGTAAGACGTTGTCCTGTTCGATTCTCAGCTAGAGCATCTTCTGCGTGGAGACATGCGTGAATGGGCTTACCTTCATTGAAGATTGTGTGTCAGGGCCGGAAACTCGGCACGTAAAAATCTACTGCCAATCATTAGCGGACTGGAGTTCCGCTGTGGCGGCCCCTAACCGGGAAAAGCCAAAAGACACAACAACATAGACCATTTATATTCCAAGAGATTGTCCTCATTCATATTATTTTGATTTTATTGTCATCAATTCTAATTCTCCAAGTTATGTACTCTCCAGTCTCACCACTGAAATATTTCTTGATTGCATGTTGTCTGTGTAACCCTTCCAGTTCTCCCTTGCTTGTGAGCCCTGATGCCCATCTCTAGTCATAGTGTTGTCATTTCACTCTGGTGTAGCTGGTTGCACAACTTCACAGACAGATATAACTGTGTATTATAACAATCTGTGTAAATAAATTAACAGTAGTCTGGAAAAGAAAACACATTTTTACTGTAATATCACACAATGATTTCTAAAAAAAAGTGCTAAAAATTAAACGCATGGAAAGATTTAATTTTTAATAAAGTAAGCCAGGAAATGTGAGAATAATCACATAATAAGATGTCCCTGGTGATTGTAGTATGTCTGCAAATTAGCAAGTGTTACAGTAATTTTGAATCTTACTCATTTCATAAAAAGAGCATCTTAAAACTAGATGTTGATCAGCTCAGTAGAGAACAGAGAAAAGATCTGTGCCAAAATCAGTTGTAGGATCTGATGATCATCGCTAATTCCATTGCACCTTTGTGCCATCAAAATATGTGAATATAACAACCAATATCAACTAACAGATCTACCCCACATGAAAATATCTGAGAGCTAAGATTCACTTATACTTCTGTACCAAGTAACCTAATAAGCTGGAGCCCTAATGAGTGTAAAACAGAATGAAAGAACATCTTCATATTTAAATAAGTAAATAAACATGGCCTGCTCTTACTTATGCTTTACTTGTGTTTTATGTTAATACCTTAATCTAAGCAGCATATGCATTGCTAGCATCAGCTAGCTTGCATAAAACACAATGCATAAATGCAGTTGTTTTTAGATACATGTCAACAATCTTTGTTTCAAATTGATGATGTTTTCCCCCTCAGGGTACTAAAATGAATGCATACATGGTTCATATTAGGTGGTTAGCCTACAATGAGAAAGTGCCTACAGGATATATGCAGTTCACCTATTTGCAAACAGAATAATATAGAGCCACAGTCTTGGTTGATTTCAAAGCTCTGTAGTTTAATTAAGGAAAACATATTACATGCAAAACATGTATTTATTTATTTGTATTTGTTTTCTTTGTAGAGCACTGATCCCAATATAATAATGTCAGGCTCAGCATGGGTAAATAAAAGTGCTATAACATACAAAAATAAAAACAGACTTGGCATACTTAATGAGTATTAATAGATCTAGTAATGATACATTTTTTTACAACTCAGCCTTCACTTTGACATACAATGGCATGGCCAACAGTATTATTGATGTGGTAAATGCCAATTGGGAGATTCTTCAATTTGATGCTAATGTTGGGTTGAAAGTTGGTAAAAACCCGAGACGTTTTTAGGAGGTCCAAATCTATAAAGAACATTTTGGAAAGTATTAGACATGAAGGCAGGATCAATTGAAAAGTAAACAATTTTAAATGTAATTCCTGGTCTTTTTGTCCATTTATAATGGAAACTGAAGGTCAAATTAGGGTTAATCAGAATACTATCAATATTAGAGGCCACTATAATTGTAATAATAAAAATGTTGTGTATATGGCTAAATGTGGAAAGTTTTCTAATTTCTACATTGGGAAAACCTGTAGAAAATTTAAATTAAGAATAGGTGAACATCTGGGTGACATCAGATATTGTAGTGTTACTAGTGCTTTGTATAGACATATCAATGAAAATCCAACACATGATTTTAAATTTTTGGTTTTATAGCAGTTAGTGCTAGATGAACAGGGGTGCATTACAGATGCACATTTGGATATGATGGAATTGAGATGGCAGTTGTTTTTAAATGCCTCTTATTACCCAGGTATCAATGAAACTATAAGCATTGCTAATGTTTTAAAACTTAATCGAATTTTAGGTTAGTAAAGATAACATGGATTTTATTTAATAATTTAACATATTATAATATTTTATGGTAACATTTCTTTAGTTTTGCTATTTGCTATATGCAATATTTTTACTGTTGTAATTTGATGTGTATATATTGCTTTAAAATTTTTGGCACAATTTTGAATGGTTAATTGAGAAGTGGGTATATATTTGGCTGGGTTTTTGTGCAATACTGTTCTGAGGAAGTCTCTGTAATAGAGAGGAAAGTGCTTAACTTCAATAAACTTGGTGTCCTTTGGATTGCTCACATTCTGCTGGTTGGTTCCTAAATAGTTATAACTTTCAACCAAAAACATGCCCACAAGTGATAATCACATCCATGAAAAAAAAATAACCATAAGGGCAGCATAACCACTCACCCTTGATATGCAGCATCCCCCACTTGCTCACTTATCTTTTCAATAACAAGGTAACATTACCCTGCTCACTTTCAATTTATTGAATTACACCACCATCCAAATAAGCAGCTCTGCTTGCTCATTAACTTATCCAACAGATCAACTGCTCACTTACCTTCCCAAATTATTGAATTGCACATCCAACACCAGAGGGGGGACAGAAGAGGGCAAGCCTTTTCTCCACCCACCAGCCTGACCAGGCTGTTCCCCTCTCTTCGACAAAATTCCAGTAACCGAACCACCATTACAGCATCCAGCCAAACATCATTCGGTGTACCCCATCCCCACTAACCATGTTGGAACCAAGTCATCACCTCATACCTTAAACAGCAATAAATAAATACAAATTACCTGTAACCAAATTTTGTGCCACTCCACCCACCAGAACCTTCACCCCTTCAGGATCCATTACCTTAGAATCCCCTTTCTTTAAGCCAGTAGCTGTTGCCCACTTAGCATTCTCCCAGGTATGACCACATTGCTCATCACAGTAGCAATTCAGACATTAGGTAAAAACTTGCTTCCATCACCTGGAACCTTGCTGAGTAATGCCACTGCCAGCGGAATGCCCATCACCACACTGCCATCTTTCAAATACACTGCCTTAGGCCACTGAATGTTATGCACTCTGCACTCCCCTGTCTGGGACGTCATTGTGCAGCACTCTAGGAACTTCTACCATAACAAGCATCATCACCTTCTGAGCCTGCTTCCTTCAGTTCACTGACCAGTGCCCATGCTAGTCTTCTCACCTTTAACATCTGCTTCCTTCAGGCCACTGACTGCTGCCATTCTGCACTTCCCACACCTATAAAAGAAAGAACAATGTAAATCAGCATGCACATACCAACTTCCTGCTTACAGACCTACCAGTAAAGCACCATTCCCTTCCTGTCTGTTGAAAACAATTTATCTATGTCTGACTGAAATTAAAGCCCATACTTGGCTTGTAACCATATCTTATCCTGCAAAAGCAGCTTATGTCTTTATATACTTAATTAGTGAAATTACACCTTGATCATAAAATACAGACATCTCTTATAGGTTCATAGGTTCATAGGTAGGTACTAGGCAATTGGCCCTAGGGCCTATACAAGCCTAGCCAAAAAGGTGCCCTGGCTTTCGCCACCCAAGAAAAATATTTTCCTGTGCCCCTGTCAAGCAGAGCCACAGAAGTTATCCTCAGGGTGAATTTCCTATTACCCATCCAATCATCAAGATTTTTCTTTTAGAGTGCTAATTTCTAAGTGCTAATCTGTTTGACATAGATAGGTAGTCTGTTCCAGAGTATGGGAAGTCTCTGGGACAGGAATCTATCCCTCCAGCATGTTCTGTTTATTGTGGTGACAAAGTTTAGGTCCCTAGAGCATGTAGTTCGGAGGGGTTGGGATTTCTTTAAGTATAGCATGTCCAACAGTTCTGAGTTTGACATAGCTTTGTATGTTAGGCAGAGATTGCCTCTGAGTAGGCGATATGTGATGGAGTAAAGCTGGAGTTTTTTGAGATGGTCTGCTTCGGGCATCTGTTTGAGGCCAGTAATCCTCTTTGTGAGGTATTTCTGCAGCCTTTCCAGTTGTTGTCGATGTCTTGTGAGGTACATACCAAAAGGGACATTGTACTCTATAATGGGTCTAATGAGTGATGAGTAGAAGGGAGCAATGACTTTTTTTTTTCTGGATGAGAAACCTTTTGTGATGAGGTGTGCCACATAGAAGGATTTCATGACCACTGTGGCTATGTGATTATCAAAGAAGAGACTACTGTCCACCTGTGTCCCAAGGTCTCTTATCACACTTTCGGTGTTAAGTAGACTACTGCATATGTGATAGTTCATGGGTACAGAGTTTTTACCAAAGGAGATGACAATGCACTTTTTTGGCATTGTGCTTGAGGCCATGGCTTTGACACCAGGCATCTGTTGCAGTGAGGCCCTTTTGTAGGATGTCCACATCGTTAGGAGTTTCGATTATGGCTCCTAGTTTGCAGTCATCTGTGAACTTAGTTAGCCAAAGACCTTTTGTGTTAGCCTGTAGTTCAGAGAAGTAGATACCAAACAGGAAAGGACCCAGGACTGAACCCTGTGGTATTCCACTTGTCACTGCTCTGAAGTCTGATTTGGAGTCTGCTACTTTCACAGTGTGGGTTCTGTCAGTAAGCCAGTTGGCAACGCATCTTGTGACATAGGGATTTATACCAAGTTTAGTGAGTTTATCTATAATTCCAGAGTGGAGGATGGTGTTGAATGCCTTGACGAGATCTAGATAGGCTGTGTGAATCACCTTACCCTCATCTATGGCTTTGGTGACTGCTTCAAAGAAGTCTATCAGGTTTAGGAGACATGATCTGCCTTTTACAAACCCGAACTGTGTGGGGTCCAGAGTTTGGAGATCTCCAATGTCTTTGTTTAAGAGTTCCCTGATGATACATTCCATGGCCTTGCAGACCATGCTCGTCAGGCTAATGAAGTGGTAGTTCCTGGGGTCTGTTGTGGCTCCCCCTTTGTGGACGGGGATAACCACCGCAGTGCGCCATTAAATGGGCACAAAGCCTGAGGTGAGGCTATGACTGAACATGGTACTTAGGTGGAGTGCAAGTTCATTCTGTAGTTCGTGTAGAAGGCAGTCTGGGATGTTGTCAGGTCCCATGGATGCTGTGTTCTTGGCTTTGGAGAGTGAGGTTTTTACCTGTGCAGCCGTGATTACAGGAACTTTGCATTCTTCTAGTATAGAGATTGGCCCTTTAGGGGGTGAGAGGAGGGGGGGGGTTAGCACTGAACCTATCTGCCGGGATGTTGGCAATATCAGTTGGTTCTGTATATTTAGTGCCATTGTGCTGTAACTTAGAGCAGATCTGAGTGTTGCCATTGAGATTCTTGACATAGCTATAGAATGCTTTGTGTTTGTCTTTAGAATCAGTGGCAATTTTGTTTTCATAACTAGCTTTGGAGGATTTTTTGAGTGATCTCAGCTTCTTACTGAGGTTGACCAGGGAGTTCCTCCAGTCATGGGATTTTACTCTTTTTTGCAACAGTTTCTTTCTTCTGTTGTAGAGTTTGTTTATGGCAGAAGACCACCAGATTGGCTTCCATTTTTTGGAGGACAACATCTTGGTTTTGTTAAGGAACAGCACATTCCATGCACTTGTGTAAGTGCATATAAAGTGCATTTGTGTAGGATTCAGCAGTCGTACCTCTATTGTCCATCTGCATGGGTGTCATGAAGTTTGCCACTTCTGTCTTAAGAAGCGTGAAGTTGGCACTGGATACATTTTTTACGGTTGTTTTCCTAATGGGGGTGGGAGCGGGATGTGGATGTCTAGGGTGATTAGCTTGTGGTCGGATCTGACCAACAAGGAATTGACCTCTGGTGCAGACACCGGTCGCCCATGGTGGTGATCACCAGTTCTAGGATATTGCTGCCTCTGGTGGGGGTGTGGATAAGTTGATCCAAGGCGTTGGAATTGATGACTTCCAGAAAACATTGAGCAAAACAGTTGGTACATGAGTAGTTTTCCCAGTTAATGGTGGGGTAGTTGAAATCACCCATTATTAGGGTGTTGGGTTGTACCCTAATATTTTCCAGTGTATCAAGAAAAGAGGAGTGGGAATCCTTGGGCATGGTGGGAGGTCTGTAGCAAGCTACAATCTGGATTGCAGTCTTGCCCAGACTTAGTTGAACTTGGATAATCTTAGATGCATTATGCTGAGCAACTAGCTTGGAGGTGTGAATATCATTAATGAATATGGACATGCCTCCACCTTTAGTGTTTTGGTCTGGGTTAGGTGGCCGAAAGGTGTGGTATGAGTTATAGCCGGGTAATGCAGGGGTGCTCTCTGGAGCTTTGAACCCGGCCGTTGTCACTCCGCAGATGTCGATGTTCTCCATTTTAAGGAGTGCCTCGAGTGAGTGCATTTTGATGTTTAGACTTCTGGCATTGAGTAGCATTACCCTCAGATTTTTCTTGCTTGTACCTGTTATGGTGGTGAATTTGTCATTTGAACCTTGCCTAAAAAAGGCAGTATAGGGCCGGCAAGAGCCTTTGCCAGTAACCGGAATACCAAAGGTGACAGGTGCAGGCCATCTCTGTCAAAGCATCGTGGTCTGTCGATCATGTCATCCCAGGCAGACAGATACTGGATTCCCTTAGAATGACAACAGAAGCTTAGCCAATTGTTGAGGTCAATCATTTTGTCCTTGTACTGTGTTATTATTCTGGCTGATGGCAGGATGATTCTCAGGGGTAGGGTCATACCTACCTGGGCTACAAGATCGGAGAGCTCCTCCATGTCTCTTTTCATGTAGTGCAGAGAGTTACGTCTCAGGTCATTCACATCAACATGGACAATGACAGAGTCATATGTGTACTTGTTGTGGAGTGACCTGAGTGCATGCATTATGTGTAGGATCTTGGCACCCGACAGGCAGCTATCAGTAACTTTCTCCTTGTTTAGCCTGGTGAGTGGAACATTAATGTGCCTGACTATAGAGTCACCTATGACTAGAGTGTTGGGTACATTATGCTTTATGGACTGTAGTTGAGTGGCACACTGAGCATGTGGGCTATGTGTCATTTGGGTTGTGTTGGGGGGTCGAGGTTGCTTGCATTTCTGCTTTGGAGGTCTCGGATGTTTGGGCAGATTTTTATTGAGCGCCTCTGTGAATGTAGGCATGTGTTTTGTGCTTCTGTGTGTGTGCTTTGGTGGTTTAGGTTTTGAGGGACTATGTGATGAGTGTGGTGTGGTGCAAGGGTTTACCTTCTCCTCTTGACTGTCTAGTCCAGTCTTTGGTGAAGAGAGCTTTGCTTCCAATTTGGCTATATAAGTGCATCTCTCACAAGTCGTAGTGTTGAGTGGTAGGAGGATAAGGTTGTCTGTGTACATGAGGCAATTGCTGCATTGTCCCAAGGTGCCCAGATTCATCAGGTAGACAGGAGAAAACACCGGGAGCTGACCTTTAGACATGCCTGGATAGGTGCTTATTTACTAAGTACTAAAACTCTTTTCCTCTGGACAAGTGAGGAAAGTTGAGTGCTGTAGTAATTTGTAGCTTATTTAGTGCTTACAACGAGTTCTGAACAAGTGCTGAGCTCAAAGAAACAGATTTGAGTGCTAAAACTAAAAAGCTGGCTAGTTGCAAGGGAAAATTTTAAGAACAGACGTTATGGCACCAGGAATAGTTAAACCATTGTTAAGCGGGGGGGGGGGGCTCAGGAGCTTACAGACTGTCCTAGATTCAGCAAATTTGTATCCGGACTACACTTGTTACGGGAAAGGGGGGAAACAAGTTAATTCAAGGTTAAGAATCTGAGTGGGTTGGCCTTCACAAATGTTCTATATTAGATTGAATGAGCTAATGACACTAGTCTGGGAGGAGTGTCACAGATCAAATATACAGTATGAGCGGGCAACTGCAAAGCCACCAAGTATACTAAATGAAAGTTTTAAACAGATCAAAGAGAAGCAGACTCTAGAGAATGCCTTTAACTGCAAACAGTCTAGACTAGAACACAGAATCCTCAAAAATGCACAGAAAAGCTTGGATAGAGCACTCACAAACAGAAAATACAACTCACAATATGAAAAAGCAGTTTATAGTTAGGTAATTCAGTAAACATGCAATTAGAGTAATGAAACATTATCTAGCAATGAAAAAACAGTTAAAATAGCATAAAACAGTACATAAATGCAGTGAAACAGTAAAAACGCTTTATAACAGTGCAAAATGTAGTAGATTAACTGTATAGCACAATTATAAGTGTTTCAGAAGTGCAGTTCAATGAAATAAGTGTCAGAAATAACTTATCAGAGTTTGCTTCACATCACAGCCTAATATTCTGCTGTATTACATTATCCTTCCTAATCTTGAATATCCTCTTGCAGACTTTAAGACATAACAAGTTAAGAAAACTGCCAACGGAAATGGGATTTGTAATGGATGCTAACAATGAAATGACAAGGTGAAATATACTAGGAAATCCAACTTACTGGAGTAGTGTAAATATCTCAGTAGGTGTACTACTGGACAATTGTACTACCCTGGGCCCAAGTATGTTAGTAGGCCGCCATCTTAACATTTGGTCCACAATAAATATGCTATCAACTAGGCAAAAGGAACCACTCCAGTAACACTAATGCATTTACAAATGACTTATTACCTAGTGACGATGAGCAATACATTTAGTGTTCTGACTTGGGTACTTGCATTTAATACAAGAAATACTTTTAGATTATGAAGTTATATGTTCCTTTTCCGCAAACGAATGTTTTGCCAACCTGGACTAATTATTTTTGCCACTGGAAACTGTAATCGACCTCCCATGCAGACCTCAGTATCCTCCACCATTTGCATCAAACTTCTGGATGCACACCCCTCTGAACTTTCCCATGACGTCACCTGTACAAACTGAAATCTCATCAACTGCCATTCTTGAGGAATTGCCATTCATTGCAAGAAATTCACAATCCACAATTTTATCAACAGCCCAAAAATATGAGACAAAATCTGGCCAATTCTGTGAATCTGTATAGTTGAGAGGCATGCAGAGAGTCTCCACCCCCCCCCCAGCCATTACAACTTTCCATGCAACTAACCAGATGCACAGAAACAGGCCTGTGTAAAGCACTGCCTGGATGTTCTTGGGACAGAAAGGAGGTCTACTAGGAGTGTTTCTGATAATTATTGGAAATTAGTGACGCTTCTAAAGACTTCACAGATGTGTTATGCCTTGTAAGGAACTAAATAGTGCCATGTATGAAGAAGATTTGAGCGCATACAGAATTTATTAAAATTGACTGCATGTATGTGTTTGTTTTCACAGCAGACTACTCTATTTGACTATTCACTAAAAATAACTGTTAAAGAATAAACTATTTGTAGCTTTTCCCCTGGGCCTCTGCTGAAAAGGCCCTATGCCCAGCTAGACTTTCGTGGCTAAAAAATGTGAGATAAAATGTGCCACTGAGAGGAACAAGGCTCCCTTCAGTCTGTCGATTGCACAATGCGCATGCACAAACAGCATCTTCCAAATGGCCATACTTCAGCCCATAAACGTCAATGGCAACACCTTGCACCCTACCTACCAAAAACTCATTGAGACCTACTTGCGGTTAACACTTCAATGACAGCCACTCAAATCAATTTCAGTTTCACAAACTCTGCCCTCAAGGCTCACCTCCTTCTGCAGCACTTTCAGGCAAGACCTCCATGCATTATATGCTATTATTTTCTATAGTCCTATAGAGTAACAGCACCCAAAAACTCTCTCTCCGGGCAATATTCTGACCCCAAAACTCTTCACACAGAACAAACAATGCATGCGTAATGGCATGACTACCACTACCAATGGCAAAAACAAGGAAGAAAGCACGCCAAAACCAACCCCCCTCCCCATCCCCGTTAGTGCTACTGATGCAACAAATTAAGGTAACTAAATCTGTGCCCTGCATCTGAAGGCAAGTATCCAACCACCGTGCAGATCCACTCCCTGCATGGCAAAGCTGCTACTTACCCTCTTTCTTATACAAGCTATGTTTCCTCCCCACCCCAACAACTTCCAAATCCCTAGCTAGAAATGTGCCTATCACAATATCTCAACATAGCCTCCACGAATAACTAAGAGATACCATGAGCAGGGTCAGAAGGTTTGCACTTCTCTGAGCCAGATGCTTATTATCACCAGCTCATGTAGCATTAACGAGTTAATTGCCAGTAAAAGAGCAACCTTTACTCAGTGAAAATATATTGGGCAATGTAGCTGGAATCAACACACCTAGCCTGGTGGTACTATAGACAGAATCAGTGCATGTGTAGCAACGGGAATGCAAAGGGCTGGCACTGCAAAATGCACCTAATTCTCAAATGCTGACTATTACAGTTTTCCCCCATGACCAGCTCTTCCAAACGAGGACCAAATAGGCCAGCCTTTTGACACAAGTAAGCAAAAAAAAAAAAATTCGGGAGTGCTACAACTTATCTTTCTTCAACTCCCCCACAAAACCCCCTAGTTGCAGCAATGAGCAATGCTGATCCTTTGTTTTGTCAGCTTCTTCATGCCAGAAAACACACCATGACCAGCCTGGTCATCCATAAACATATTCAGTTACTACTAATTTGAGGTAGGACAAACTCAATTACTCCCAGCAAAATAACATCCCCAATCAACTTTCTCCTCAGAGCAAAAATGTAAATTGTCAGTTTACCAAAAGCACAAGCACAAATACGTTTGACCCTCAGTTAGTGTAGCATTCAGATCTCACAGCTGAGATACTGCTCATCTGTTCTTCTCAGGCCCATGAGCCCACACATGAGAGCAAAGCCCAAGAGTGAAAAACAAAACAGAGAGAAACAACTTTACACCACTGTGAAAGAAAGTGCAACCAACAATACCACAACCACTAACAGAACAAACAGCGGTATTCAGCCATGGAGACCCTCGACATGCTGCATTAATGGTAGCTTAATCATTAGGCACATTTAAGCCTGCAAAACCCTGCTAATGTCTTTGACTGGAAAGAACACATTCAACTATGTACAGGCAACAGCTCACCAACTCCCGAGGCCCCGCGCCCCAAGCCAACTTGTATCAACAAATCCCCAAAACAAACCTAAATCCCAAACACCAATGATCTCAATCTGTAATTAACTGTAAACCTCTTGGCAACCAAGAACTGTCTCCAAAGCAGCTACCATTAAAGAAAGCACATTATTGTTATTATTTTCTATTATATGCAGTCTGTAAGATTCTGCACCATTTCCGAAAGCACAACTAAGTTGGACCACTTATGTGTGTGCCTTAGAAGTCATGACCCGCTTGAAACTGTAAGCTTCACTTTATATGTGTGTGTATATATATATATATATATATATATATATATATATATATATATATATATATATATACATATATACTAGACAAGATCAGCTCGCACAGTTGTACAGTGAATCCACAAATGAGATTCAAAGCCACACCACCAGTGAAATAACTATGAAACTCCACCAGTGAACTTTCTCCTTTCTTTGTTTTTTTTTTTTTTTTTTTTTTTTAACAAACAATTCTGCACTCAAGCCCTACAGCCTGCCGACCATGTTTACCAGGTACCTCCACACACAAGCCCCACTAATTACCAACCATAACCATGAGGCAGCACCCCAAATCTTCCCTCTTTATAAGCTTATATGATCTCTCAAGTTACCAGAATAAAACTTTTCCTTTAATATCAATCATAACAGACAACGTCCGAAACCCAAATGACTGCCTTTATCCTGTGCCCCCAGGTCTCTTTCACCTTGACAAAAGAACCCAGGCCAAGCACCATGGAACTGCAAACAAAGTGCCTATATCCAGTGCTCATCTGAGTACCAGCCAAAAAAATAAATAAATAAAACACCTTACCACTATCAATCGAAAGCATGTACCCTGAAGTACCTACAGGTCCTCAGGGACGTAGTACTTGCTGTAACAAGTTCATGCCAAATTGTGACTCCTACCTCAATTACACTTCTCTCCCTACCTTTACCTCATTTCTCCTAAACCTCCCTCCATTCCGTTTAACCCTATCCTCCCCTTATTCTCTTAATTGCTGCTAATCTATGTAACTATCTCCACTTGAAGATGTCCCAGGACAAAATGTTCTGTTACAAACTTAATTTCTTGTGTATCTCAAAATGACAACCACGTTATTAAAAGAATGAGTGCTTGGTCTTAATATGATTCAGCAAGAATTCATTCTGTTCTAGTTAAAAGAACACCATGATACATATATACTGATTAAAGAAATCACATGTTCAACAATTCACCAACAAAACTGATGCTAAGTGCATTTGATTTAAGATTAAATTTAAAATTTATAACATCATTTAACCCATGTATCATATAAACATTTAACAAAATCTGCCATTTTGTTTCTTCGTAATGTTAAAGAGTTCCTACACCTCCACTTCTCAGCCCTTAATTGCATTTGTATGTGTGACTATATATATATATATATATATATATATATATTTATTTATATATACATGTATGCACATATATATATATATATATATATATATATATATATATATATATATATATATATATATATATATATATATATATATATATATATACTAACACTCATAAATCTTGTTCTTAAGTATCATGGTAATCCTATCAGCATAAAATGAATTGCAGCCAGAGCACTTAGCAGTACAAGAGTTACAGTTATCCAGGTCATTTCACTTGGGAATATTTGATTGTTGTATATATTGTAGATTTTTTTTTTATCTATTGTATTTTGTTTGGTTACTGGTGAAAATGTTTGCCATTTTGATATACAAAATTTAGTGACTTTAGTTTGCATTTGATGGACTCTCCTCTACTTCTATCTTAAAAATATCCAAAGACAGATTGGTATGCACAGAATTCATGGAAACCTCAAAAATGTCTCGCATACAGGGCATTCACAGACCCCACTCTAATGGACTTCCTGCACATCCATAAAACAAACAGTACCAGAATTACCCATTCTAAAGACTTAAACCATGCCTGTGATATAAATACCACCTGCTGGAGAGATAGATATGTATCCCAGAGACTACCCCATCGATGGAACAGACTCCCCATTCATGTGAAGCAGAGTTCCTCCCTAACCCAATTAAAGAGCAACTTGGGCAATTTGATGGGAGACTGGAAATTCATCCCTGGTTTGGCACCTATGCCTCTAATGGACACAGGTAACCTATAAATGTTTCATCTCCCAAGCCCATGTTTACACTTATCAAGGGTATCAAAACTTGTCAGAGATTTTGGATGCATGGCTAGGGTTAAAAAGGCCCTTGTGGTCGTTAGCCTAGTAAACACCTATGAACCTATAAATGCATATGCCTTTCGATGTCGTGGCTCTGGAAATGTATCTAGTATCTTCAAAATTTAAAAAATCTGAGTTAATAAGCATAGTACTTTTTGTTTAAATGTATTTCCTGCATATGAGATGCTCTGGGTACCTATTCAGTTACACAGTGGCAAGAATGAGGTGGTAGGCCATTAACAAAAATAAATATCTCTTGAAGTGAGACCATTAAAACTGCCTGGGCTGGTTCCCCATGATGCCCCACAAACAACAAAATGACTGATATGAGATTAGGCCACAAGGTTTGTGACAAACTTTTTGATGTACAAACTGATTATGCACTGCCTTTATACTTTTCATCATAGACTGGCAATCATTTTCCACATAAGTATTCTAATTTCTGCCTCATTAATACTCCTAGGCATGAGTGAATTTTGTGTTTTATTTTGAACATCAAAAATAAGTTTTTTAAGTAATATTTGAAACGTGCCATGTCTTCTTAAACCTAGATTTCTATGGCTTATAGAAGAAGAGCATAATCTGTAGATATTGCATTGGCAACTCCATTAGAGACAGACTAATGGTACATGTCACTTCTGTGTCTCTGCTGGACAGTGACACAGGAAAATAACTTTCTTGGGTGGCGTAAGCTATGGAACCTTGCTGGCTAGGCTTACGTAGGCCCTTGGGCCGATAGCCTAGTACCTACCTATGAACCTATGAACATATGTCCAAGCTGTCTATTTTAGTAGAGATTCCAATGTGGCCTTTGAGTTACAGAAACAAGCCACTTCTAGGATTTTCGACTGGAAAGTTTCTTGGGTTGTACATTATATTTATTTTTAGTGAGATATTTTCTTTCTGAAAAATACATCAGAAACTGGTCTACTGAACTGGTCTTGGCTCACCTCATGTCCTTTTGGCAGTTATTAAGTTAACATTAGTCATTCTACTATTGATAAAAAATGAAGATATGACTCAAAATGATCATAGAAGACTAATCCTCAAGAAACCAACAAGCCACTATGACTCCATTTGTGATGTTTTCAGTTAATTTAATGCTATTAGGCTAAGCATATTATGGACTTAGTCAAACACAAAGATTTGCTTTCTAGTTATGGCAAACTGTTATGGCACATCCTTCATTTGACTGACTTAACAACCTCTGCTGATTTTTCTCTTTTTCCTTCTTAAAATGATTCACTGTGTACTTTCTTATTTTGTATAAGCATATTTTAAATTTGATGCTAAATCTCCCAGTTGTTTTATCATTTATTTATTTCCTCCTCCATTATCATGCAAGTCTCAAACTGACAAACTGCACATATTCATTTGATTATTTCTTAATATTTCCTGAGCCTTAAATACCAAATACACTTTCTAACTGTAGTCCTGTGTTTTATAATTCTGTTTATTCAAATATAAATATCAACTTACTTATTCTTGTCTTTTCTGTTACTCTGTGAGTATGTTCCTTATTCAGTATATGTTATACATTTTACACCTACAATTTTCTTACTTTACCTTAGCATTAGTTTACCAGTAATCTCTGAATGGGTCATGACAGCCCCCTTTTTAATGAAGGCTAGGAAAAAAAAAACTTTAAAGTTAACATATGTTGTAAGATGTCATGCAACACAATGCAATACAATACAATACAGAACAAGTAATATTAAATACATGAGACATATAAAATGTATATATAGAAACAGAAATGAAATAGATTCTATCATCATATTACATGGATTTATATCTCAATTTAACTAAAAAGCAGTGATGATTTTAAGAACATCCATTATGTATCAATAGGTTAAATATGTTAGTATGCTTCTTCAGATAATTCTACCATTTCTAACTGATATAATTAACTTGTTTTATCACAAATTATAAAACATGTTAATACTGATATGCTTTAAAATATACATTTCCTAAAAAATTCACATTCATACTCACTTTTTCATTCTTTATTTTCATCCCAGCTTCAGATCTGATATCTTTGTTGTCATCATCCAGTAACCCATTCATTATAGAACATTTTCCTTAAAAACTCTGCTCTGCTCTGCATCAGATAGGTAACCAGAAGTTTTGTTAATTGTTTTGATAATGTGAAAATAAATCAGAGAAGACACTATAATTTGTTTGCAAAAATAATGGCTTTAGATACTACCACTTAATATTTAAAAGCCATTATGGGCAGGGATATAGTAAAAATATTTAAAATATAAATATTACTTACTTGAAAGAAATGTTTGAAAAAAGATATACTAAATAAGATGAACTCCAGCCTTGTAGATGTGAAATACCTTCAAAAAATGTGTCCATTTTCTATTTCGTTGTGAAATTTGAAGAGAAGTTATGGAAGAAGTTTTAAAAATTAGGATGTGAATATCAGGAAATCTGCGAATGTGACGTTGAAGATCTCTGTGATATTCTCTTCATAACAATACATTGTACTATCATCCTAAAGATGGCAAACGGGGCCGTGTTACATTTATTAGAAAAGGAAAGCAGGCAAAATATCAGTGAGAAAAATATCAGACTCTAATGTAATCAATTGGGAAAGATTTTTTTTTCTGTTTTGAAATTACTTTAATACATTGTAAGGCCTTCTGGAACATGATAATGATTTACTATATATATTTTTCATGACATTTTCTTTGTAAAAACATTGTCTGAAACTAATAAAATCAAGCAGTCTATCATTTCCATAAGCATTTGATTTGTGGCAGTAACTGATTGGCAGTCTACTGTTTTATTTTCTTCTTCTACTTAGAGATTTGATGTGGCAGATTTAGTGAAGATTTTACATGTCCTACTGAACTGCTTGCTACTTTAAACATACTTTCATTTGGCATAGCAATTTCAACTTCACATTTCTGGTTGTTTATTGATAGCAGCTAACAGCATTTGGTTTTATTACAGCTGGCATTTATGGTGCAATATTGGAGACTAAAAAGTAGTCTGCCCTGAGACATCAGATATTTGGAAACTGAAAGAGTAGTTTAGTTGTTTGCAAAAAATATTACCCCATGCAATGCATAGAAGATGGATTAGTCAAACGTCTTAGTCTTCTTTCCGCTTTTCCTGGTTAGGGGTTGCCACAGCGGAACTCCGGTCTACTAATGATTGGCAGTAGATTTTTATGGTGCCGGGTTGCCAGCCCGACACCCAACCTTCAAAGAAGGTACACCAATTCACGCATACACCTACCTGGATGTCTTTAGGTGTCATTCAATAGCGGGGAGGACATGTAGACTCCACACAGAAGGTGCTCCAGCCAAGAGGAATTTATGAAAATGGTACCATTTAACATATCTTGTTTCTTTGGCTTAAATATAACTTTTTTGATATAGTCCATGCCATTTAGTTGGCTGTATTCAGCTTACACTGCTCTTTATGTTTTTAAACAAGATATATCTTTATTGAATTATCACTTATTGACATAGGCAATCATACATTTATATAAATGAAAAAAAAACACATTGACATATTTTTGGTTGCAAACTTTATACATCACATTTAATCTTCTATATAGTCATTGTCATTGAACATTACATAGCTTATTTAGTATTTGCCTTCCCTTTAACCTAATTCCTTCTCTAAAACATTAGTCTGCATGTATCAGTCCCACAATTCCCACTGTCTTCTATGTAATTTGTTCCTACTCTTTTCTAAAGATCCTACTTCCAGTTATTTTGCCTCTGTTAGTATATTCACTACTTATAGTACAGTTAGTTTATACTTTGATTTCCATTTTCCAGGAATTACTTTTTTTGGCAGTCTCCAGAATTAAATTCAGTAAGGTCTTATTATCTCTAGGTATATCCCTTGGTAATTCGGATTCTGTTATCACAGCTCAAAAATAAATAAATACGTAAGTAAATAAATAAACAAATAAAGAATTTATTTGGTTATACCAGTTTGCTCATCCAAAACTTTGCCAGCTCATAACATTTCCAAAAATATGTTCCTAATTATCTCTTTCATCCCCATCACACCTCCATTATTTGCAATCTACCTGAAGAAAACATTTTAAGGAGTCTTCTTAGGGGTATAAAAGTACCTATGCAAGCTTCCAAACAAAAGTCTTATAGACTTTTTTCATATTTGGAAACTATGCATATATCCTCTCATTGTTTCTTTGAAAATTGCTTATCCAATCTTTCTTCCCAATCCTTTCTATCCTCTTCTGATTGATCCCTGCATTTATCATGCAATATTCTATATGCCCTACAAATGATCCATTTTTTAACAACAGCATCTGTTATAGATTCTTCTAAAAACCTTACCACTGCTGATCTTACACGTAGGATCCATTATTCCTTTCTCTTTGCCTATACCCTGATATCAATCACTGATAAGGAAGGGAGTCTTTAGCCTGCAGTCCAAATGTGTTCTTGGCCTCTTCCCATTCTACTACAATTTCCTTTTCTAATAATTTGCTCCCAATATCTTGGCTGTTTTGCCATTTTCTCCAGTAAATGCCACCCCTCTTGCCTATTCTCTGTACCTCTAATTGCAGTCATCCCTGTTGGCAGGATCTTCTTTCTCCATTCCCATGTTGGCTTAGTTATTGGAATACTTTCTGCTACTTTATGAATATAATATTCTGTATGGTTATTATTATTCTGCTTAAGGATCTGCATCCAAAATCCTACTCTCTCCTTATTTCATGAGTTCCTCCTTGTTTCATCACCATCCCTTTTCACTATGAATTGTAGCTTTCTGCTTGTGCTATGTATGGGAGCTTTAACTGGGTAACTCTGAAATACCTTTTCAAATTAAGTAATCCCAAACTACCTTGTTTACTGGAAGGATCAGCTTATCAGCTTATCCCATTGGCTCTTATGGCAGTAAGTCATAGCTATTAGTGTATTCCATTATTTTTACTTTGTTTTTTTATCTTTGAAATGTCCACCCATTTCCCTATAGGTCCTTTCTGACTCAGTTACAGAGCAAACTTTTTCATTTCTTCTAGCATGTCAAAGGGTCAGTTGCTAGCGTCCTCTCCTGCTCAGCTGGTGAATCTGGGAATATTGAGGCAATGTTACAATTGCCTCATGTACACAGACAAGCCTCTCCTCCTCCCACAAAACACAAATACATGCGAGAGATGCAACTATATAGCCAAATTGGAGGCTGAGCTCTCTCAACTCAGGACTGGCAAAACCAGACAGGAGGAGAAGGTAACTACACACACCATAAACCCAGTCTCACATAGAACTATCACAACTACAAATCAAACACATAAACACACAAAGACATACTCGGAGGCACTGATCAAAAATCTACCAAAACAGCAGAGGCCTCCAAAGCAGACACCCAAACAACTGCCACCTCATGACATAACACAAGCAACACATAGATCACAAAGTCAGTGTGCAAATCAGTCACAGCCCTTAAGGCCAAACACAATGCCAGACACACTTGTCATAGGTGACTCCATAGTCAGACACACTGATGTCCCACTCACCAGACTGAACAAGGAGAGGGTCACAGTAAGCTGCTTGTCGGGCGCTAGAATCCGCCACATAACACAAGAACTCAGGTCACTCCACAGCAAGTACAAGTATGACTCAGTCATTGTCCATGCCGGTGTGAATGACCTGAGACATACCTCCCTGAACTACATGAAAAGAGACATAAAGGAGCTCTCAGATTATGTAGCCCAGGCTAGTATGACCCTGACCCTGAGCAGTATCCTACCTTCACCAAGAATGATGCCACAATACAGAGACAAAATGATCAGTTTTAATAATTGGCTTAATTTCTGGTGTCATTCTAAGGGGATCCAATGTCTGTCTGCCTGGAATGACATGCTTGACAAGCCACGCTGCTTCGCAAGGGACAGGTTGCACCTGTCACCCCTGGGTTTCCGGATATTGGCAAAGGCCACCCCCATAGTGCCTTTTTTAGACAAGGCTTAAATTCTAAACCCACTGCCCTAGAAAACAATAATGGAAAAAAACTAAGGGTAATGCTGCTCAATGCCAGAAGTCTAAATCTCAAGATGCACGCCCTCGAAGCCCTCCTCAGTATGGAGAACATCAATGTCTGTGCTGTGACTGAAATCTGGTTCAAGGCTCCTGAGAGCACCCCGGCACTATCAGGTTTTACCTCATATCATGCGTTCCAGCCCCAAAACCCAGACCGTGCCACAAAAGGAGGGGGTGTATCCATATTCATCAAGGATACCCACACCTCCAGGCTGGTGGCAACTCACGAAGCATCAGAGACCATTCAGGTGCAATTAACCGTAGGCAAAACTGCTCTACAGTTTGTAGCATGTTACAGGCTACCATCTCAAACTCAGGAACCCCACACAGCCTTCCTGAAGACACTGGAGAGTATAAATGTCGCTCCAAACACCATCATATTGGGTGACTTCAACTACTCAAACATAGACTGGGAACATTACTCAAGCCCCAATACCCTAGCCCAAAGGTTCCTGGAGTTCATAAACTCAAATGCTATGGAACAACTTGTCACCATTCCCACAAGAGGTGAAAATATACTAGACCTGATCATCACAAACATGGGGACAAAATGCTCCATACCGGAAGTATATCCCTCATTGGTGAGATCAGACCATAAACTAATCTCACTGGGGATCCACATCCCGCCCCCACCCCCAACAAAAAAGACCACAGTGAAGAACTTCTCAAAAGCCAACTTCACACTTCTTAAGACTGGTGTGGTATCCTTCAAGGCCCCTGAGCCATTGGAAACCACAACCCATGCTGCTGAATCCCTTACAAATGCTTTCTACGAGCACCTCCAGGATTGCATGGATCAAGCAATTCCAAATAAAATCAAGACCCCTTTCCACCAAAGGCAAGCGCCCGATCTGGTGGACCCCAGCCATAAACAAACTTTACAACAAGAGGAGAAAGCTACTACAAGATAGAGCAAAATCCCTAAAAGGGAAGACATCTCTGATCAATACTAGTAAAAAACTACGATCACTCATAAAATCATCCAAGGCCAACTTTGAGAGAAAAATCGCCAAGGACTCAAAAGACAATCATAAGGCCTTCTTCAGCTATGTTAGAAATCTGGGTGGAAACTCCCAGATATGCTCAGAATTAGTCCAAAATGATACAAAAATCACTGAACCCACAGACATTGCAAACATACTGGCAGACAGGTTCAGTGAAATTCCCCCCCCCCCCCAAAAGGAGAAATATCTATCCCAGCAGAGTGTAGCCTCCCAATCATCTCAAATGCTCAGGTGAGAGCTGCTCTCTCTAAAGCTAAAAACACAGCATCAATGGGACCGGATGGTGTCCCCGGCTGTGTGCTACACGAACTCAATGAGGAACTAAACCCACACAAAAGGCTGCTGTTAATCTTAGCCTTATCACAGGATACGTACCCAAAGAGTGGCGTACGGCAACTGTGGTCCCACTCCACAAAGGCGGTGCTTCTACGGACCCTGGTAATTACCGCCCCATAAGCTTAACAAGCCTGGTCTGCAAAGCTATGGAGAGGATCATAATGGAACTCATAAGTAAAGACATAGGGGACCTACAGACATTGGATCCTACCCAATTCGGCTTTGTCAAGGGCAGATCATGCCTCTTGAACTTGGTCGACTTTTTTGAAACAGTCACCAAGGCCATTGATGAGGGTAAGGCAGTTCACACAGCCTACCTTGACCTTGCAAAAGCTTTCGACACAATACCCCACTCGGGTATCATAGAAAAGCTCACCAGCTTAAATGTAAACCCATATGTCACAAGATGGGTTGCAAACTGGCTCAAGGACAGAACCCACAGGGTTAGAGTTGCTGGTGCCATGTCAAACTCCAAGCCAGTCACAAGTGTTGTCCCACAGGGCTCAGTCCTGGGCCCCCTCTTGTTCGGCATCTACTTTTCAGAAGTGCAGGCAAACATAGGAGGATTGTGGCTGACAAAGTTTGCAGATGACTGCAAACTGGGTGCCATAGTTGAAAATCCATCAGACACAGATATCCTTCAGAGAGGTCTCATAGAAACGGATAACTGGTGCCAGAGCCATGGCCTTAAGCTAAACGCCAAAAAATGTCTAGTCATACCCTTTGGTAAAAACAAGGTAACCCCAAGTTACCACATAGGTGGCAATCCATTAAGCACAGAAGAGGTTATCAGGGACCTGGGGACCCAAGTTGACAGTAACCTTTCTTTTGACACTCACATTGCCAAAGTGGTTAGGAGGACCTTCTACATTGCCCACCTGATTATGAAGGGATTCACATCCAGATCAAGGGAGGTCATTGTTCCCCTTATTGTTCACTTATCAGACCAATGATTGAGTACAATGCCCCATTCGGAATGTATCTTACCCGACACCTGCAGCAATTGGAAAGACCCCAAAAGTTCCTCACCAAAAGGATAAAGGGGCTCAAAAATATGCCATATGCTGCCCGACTGAAGAAACTCCAGCTCTATTCAGTCGCATACCGTCTGCTCAGAGGTGACCTGTACCTGACATACAAGGCCATGTCCAATCCAGAATTAATGGACATGCTCCACCTCAAAAAATCCAAATCCACCAGAACCACAAGAGCAAGAGACTTAAACCTCAACACGGATATAAATAGGACGTGCTGGAGGGACAGATTCATCACCCAGAGACTCCCTATGCTGTGGAACAGAATCCTGGTCCATGTGAGACAGAGCACCTCGCTGGCTTTGTTCAAGAGGAATCTTGACCAGTGGATGGGACATCGTAGGTTTACCCCGGGGATCATCTCTGTATCACTGCTGGACAGAGGCTCGGCAAACTAATGGGTATAGTATTCTTCAACCTAAGGGGTGGTGAAAGCCACACAACTCTGGCTAGGCTTATAAATGCTCTAGGGCAGATAGCCTAGTATGAACCTATGAACCTATGAACCTATTGGCTAAACAGCTGACTTCCTATAAGAACATTCAATTTATAGAAGGATTTCAGGGTTTTGGAAACGTTACAGTAAAGCAATCTGTATATTTAGGAATGGTGTTTTAAAAGGAAAGAGACATATTATTCAAAACATTGCATAGACATCATAAGGAATTTAAAGTAAGATCAAACAGATTAGGAGGTTTTAAGTGTTGCATTTCAAAAAGCTTGTGTCAAGAAGTTGATCTGAAAGACAAAGCCAAATATTAATGGAGTTTGCCCTGTTAGCATTTTAAAAATAGTTTCTTCATCAATCCACTGGTAAGTCTTACTTTTCCATTTAAACTACATCTGGAAAATATATTTTGAATAAAATATCTTGTTTTCCTGCCCAGACAAACATTCGGTTGCTTGAATGACCCCAGAGTACAGATTTGTTTGGTTTGCTGCCTCTCAGTGCTATTTTGCTTCAAGAAGTTCATTTTTTTATTATTATATTAACTTGAAGACTTACGTGTTAATCATTTTAAGTCACCATTGCTAATTTCTATTAAATATATTCATTTGTGGTTAACCAGCTTCTAATAATAATTGCTATTTTGCATCAGATGTGTTAGCTTAGTTATGTTTTCTTAAGTACTGATGATTTCTGACGGCTGTTGATGCATTATACTTGTACTTTTCTTTAACTGCTAACTTATATATTATATGCATTGACTGGCCTTATTTGCCAGGTGTATGCAGGTCTTCAGTTTATATTTTTGAGCTGACAGGAAAGCTTTTATTGTCCAACGTATCTTGCATTTATTCTGCTCATTGTATTTCTGCCTTTGAGTAAGGTTATTAAATAGCTTATTCTTTCCTTTGACTCACTATTTAGTTTATACACTCTACATTCTAATTTCATATTTCATTCTGGTTCTGTGACATAAATGGATAAATGTCTGACTACAACCTAGATGGCCTGAATTTGATTAGCTGTTATGATATAGGAAGACCTGAACTGGGGGTAATGGCAAACAGTGGCTGATGCTTGTCTATTCCAGAGTTAGAGATATGGCTTCAGCTGGCTAGTTATCATTATGTAAGCAGAGGACAATGGGACTCCAGAACAGCCAGACAGAGGGTGTGAGCTTGCATTTGCAACTGCAGTTAAGGCAGCCTTCATGGGCATATGTGCAGTAGCAGTCATGCACTTGGAGAAGGCAGAGCATGTCTGCACATTGATGTTCTTACTCATGTCAGCCACCTGACTTGAGGATATGACCTAACAGAAATGCTTAGTGCCCGTATTAATGAGGGCTTCCTTATAGCCACTTGATCAGTTTACTAATGTCATAGCACTGGGGGCATATTGAGCCAACCTGTAGGTCTGATACTTATCTTATTATTGTTCAATACACCCTTGGACAGACAGACAGACAGACAGCGGTTTGTGATGGCAGACTATTAGGTAGTCATCTTAAAAGAAGATTGATGTTTTCATACATTGTCAGGATCAAACAATCTTCATACCTGAGGCTGTGGCCATATTGTTGATTATAGAGAATGGATAGGCTAAAATTCAATGTTTGACAGTGATAATGGTTAGCATAGGGGAGGGAAAACATTCAGCATATAACAAAAATGTTTATATTTTTGAAATGTTCATTTGTGTACTTAATCTCTGCATTAATCATTGCTTTCATGGGCCTTTGTCTCAGACTGCAAAGATTCTGTGGACCAAGCTACATATCCCTTTAAAATAACAAGCAATCAAACAAATAAAAATATCGACAAGCAAACAAAATGTAAATAAATAATAAATAAACAAGCAAACATAGATGCATATCATTCCTTGCATCTCTCAACTCTTTTCTGATAAAACTACACATATTTTTTTCAGAGAAAATTATTGTCTTTTTACCATTTACTGCAAGCTAGATTACTCCTCCCTGGGCAGTGTAATTCCATGGTGATTGTCATGCGTCACAAACTTCCTGTTTGAAGTAATGATGGCGGGTTTCATTGAAACTTAAAATCATGTCTATGAAAGAATGCACTGCATCATCAAGAGTCTCTTTCGACTACAGAGTATTTCAGTCTTTTATGTTATTATTATTATTATTATTATTATTATTATTATTATTATTATTATTATTTTAACGTTCTTTGCTGACCTTTCACAGTTACATCCAAATTGATGTTGGTCAAAGGATGATGGTGACTTATTGCTGAATGTATCTCTTACTTATGACGGGTAGCTGCCTTACAGCATCCTGAAGTATAGCCTGAGGAAATAAGTTAAGGCAGTAAGAGGAGGTAAGGGACAGTGACACACAAAAGATACACACGTGCACACAGATAAGATTTCTGAGAAGGTAGCTGTTAATAATGTCATATAGATATAAAAGCTGAATAAAAAAGGAAGAAAACTGATATCTTTGAATTGTTGGCAAATAATACTGTGCATGCAGTGGAATACCTAAAAAAAACAAATCAATCACTGCTAGAGAAGAAGAAACTGAATATTTTCTGAAAGATCAAATGACAAAAGGTTGACTTTCATAATTCAGATGTATGTGAAGATAAAGATCATTAGAAATGGCATGCTTGTGAGGGTCAGTGCAATAGAAGAAGTTGCACGATGTGTTGGATTGATGGAATAACTACTGCAATAGATGCCACTGAATTAGAGATTAGTCATCTGAGTAAAGACAGAGCATTGTCAGGACAACTCACCAAAGAGTCACCATGAGCTGGCACAACTTAATGCACTTAACCAAAACAGCTGTCTTCTAGCCAAACTGTCAAACTGAATCTATAGGAATTAAATTGTCAAAAGTTGGAGAAGTGGAGCAATCATACTAAGATTATATACACATGTACACAAGCACACACATATGCATACAAACAGTAAAGCTATACCCAAAAGCAGTTTGACATAAATATATTAAAACAAGAGAGAGTGGATACAGTGCAAAGCTTGGGAAGGGGGGGAAAAGGACATGAGACTGCAAAGAAAAAGCAAGAGTGGAAACTGTGAAGCTAAAAAACTGTAATTTCAGAAATGGAAGTAAAAGCAAGTTATTTGCATTCTTTACTTGAACAAGGAGACACATATATGTGCCCAACCCTCATAAAAGTCAAACTCAGTGAATAGATGGGAATCCAGAAATTCCCTACTGCTCTATACTCTCACACGCTGATACACAGAAGGAATAATAGTGGGAATTACAATAGCTAAGCTCCAAATGACTTCTTGAGGCAATTGCTAGGCTGAAACCTATAAACTTAAGGACTCATGAACCTATAAAATCAAGAAGAGCAAAGGTACATAGGTGATGTAATAGACACTCAGCATGGAATAAAAGAAACACTGAGAGAGAGAGAGAGAGGAATGCATAGTGATGAAGAAAGGGAAAGGGTGGGCTAACGCATTAGTCTTTAGAAGGAAGAAGAAGAAATTATCAGCGTCCATGCATAGATGTAGAAAAGAATAACAAGAGACTTAATAGCACAAATAATGGATGGACAAAAAGGAGAGCCACAGGTAATGCACCGTATTGTTTTAACAGTGTGCTAAGAAATGGGAACGTCTAGCATAAAGAGGAGTCAAAAAGCAAGCAATAATGCCCAACAGTGTGGCAACTGTCAGGGAAACAACGGACTTTGCAAAAGTATTGTGAGGCCTGATGCCACAGGGAGAGGGCCTTAGCACTTATGAAAGGTCCAATACACCCCTCCCTCATAATGTCCACCCTGGAAGGCATTATTGTGCTCAGATCATGGTGAAAAACTGTTTGCATTTGCATTTTATTAGTAGATAATTAGTAGATAATTAGGAGACATTTTTTTAATATATTTTCTACCTAAAGTAGTTCCTCCACATAATGTTTCAGAATGGATGTTGGAGAATGGATAATTGTTATAAGAAGCAGTATTTCAGATACAAAATGCAAGCTGACAAAAATACTTAATATCCAGACTGGCAGACAGTCAGATAGACATAAAGACAGACAGACAGGCAGACACACACACACACACACACACACACACACACACACACACACACACACACACACACACACACACACACACATCTGTTCCCCCTACAGGCAGTCGATGTGAAAATTCCAGAACTTCAGTAGCTGAAGAAAAAATGTCAAGGAACATAACTTTGCGGTTTTCCAATGGAAATCATTGATGTTGCAATTTCTAAGGGTGCATCAGCAAAGATTCCCTTGTTTTGGAAGAGTTTGTCTTTATTTGATTTGGTGTGATCATGGAGTTGGTACATATAACTTCAGGGGATGTGAGGGCCTTGCTCCCGACATTGGAGGTTCAAGGGGTCTTGCCCCCTGAAAAAAACTGCTTAAAGTTAATTTTTTGACGTCATATGGTCGTGATTGTATAAATTGGTGTTTCATGGTAGCACTCAAAAGTGTTCACAGCAATTGCAGTTACTTTCTTGACTGGGTACACTTCAAGTGTTTCACTGCATTTAAATGACAAAAAAAAAAAAAAAAACAGTGTAAGGCATTGCACCCCTCACCCCATGCCTTTCAACTGTCGAAGTGCTGGTCTGTTTCTTGAAAATGATTTTTTTATAAATCAGTCAACAATCCCAAGCATTATACTGTCATACTTACTTTTGTTTGGAAAATGTAGGTCATTATATTTAAATATTGACTTTTTTGTGTGTTCTTTTTCCTTGGATATTGTTGCATTTATCCAGAATTTTTGAGCAAAGACGTTGACAAGTATGATCTCAGTGTCTTTTAGTCAATTCTGCTGTTTCTCTTTCTCCATGTTCCTCTTCCTCTCTCTTTCTAATTCCATTATTCTGACACAAACGCACACACACACATGCACACACGCACACACGCACACACGCACACACACATACACACACACACACACACACACACACACACACACACACACACACACACACACACACACACACACACATACACATGCATACACCTGTTTTTTTTTTTACTTTTTTTTTACATATGAACATGTGTATAGCAAAGCTACATTTAGTAAGTATAAAAAAATACTGACTACTTTATTTTTTTCTTTTTTCAATATGTGGACTCTTGGACTTCATGGCAGTTTAATATGCTGCCATAAAGCTGCAGGTTTGTTTTTTATGTGATGATATCTGTACATTAACACCCATGTATTAGTAGATATTTTAATAATTATCAAAGTCAAAGTAAAGACTTTAGCAAATGCTGAACTTGAGCAGAAAGTTTTCTGATTTTACTAGCCACAAAGAGAAATAACACTGAGATTGTCCTATACAGTAAATATAGTTGGTCATATTTAATGAAGTTCACAGAGTCTGGTGGAATGCTCCGACTTTTGTGCAAAAACTGTGGCTAACCAAGTAAATGTGTACACTCTTCAGTGTATAGGGAATAACTTAGAGCAAAGCAGACAAAACCAGCAACTGCAGTACAACCTTAAACTGTCACAGTAAAGCTGTATGCCAGGAAAAGTTGTTCATAAAGTAAGATTGAGATGTACATTTTCAATGCACACCTATGGAAATTATACAAGGACAATGAAACTTATGCTAGTAAGTGAAAAGTATTAAAGGAATAAAAATGTGCAGCAGTCTGTATGAAAAGTGAAAATATCCACAAATAATTACAGTTATTGGCATAACTTTTAGATGGACAGATACAAACATACCTATCACAATTTGTGGAATCTGATGTAAATGCAAAATTTCTAATAAAGAAAGGCAATCACGGACTCTGCCATTGTTAACAATAGCTAACAATGGGAGTGGGACACATGAGGGGAACACAGGTAACACACACACCGAAGGAAATAGGGTAATAGAAAAACCAGATGTGGGGTGAGGGTGAAGAAGAAGAACACATGAGAGGTATGATGGAATAGAAGGTTCAGATGGAGAGGTGGAGGGATACAGGCAATTTATTGGGTGGGAATAAGCCCCATGTTTTTTTTCCAGAAACAAATTAATGGAAAAGACACACAAAGAAGAGGGGAGTAAAAGACAGGTAAAAACATATTACAAATATCAAAAGACATGACAGATAAAGGCTGGAAATACATGTAAAGGAAAGGTAAGGTACACAGAGCACACTCACACTTTACAACATGGATAAAAGAATATTGGCAAATAAGGTAGGGATGCATACTAGCCATGATGCAATGCAAATATACATATGTATCAATGCACAAATCATTACTGAGATGTTGCAAACTGTGTGACAGTTATACCAGAATGTGTATGACTGACTGTAGGTGTGTCTTGGAGAACACTAAATGGAAAGTGCAATCATTGCAGCAAACAGTGGATATCAAATACAATCATCCACTAGGCTGTCAACACTGCAAGTATAAGCCAAGCAACACCAAGGATGAACAAATGGTGGAGAAGATGAGTGGATGGCAGACGAGAACCTCCAACGCTGTATATGAAAGGCAAACCACCAAGCAGAGTGCCAAACAACAGTGCCATAGTAAAGCATGAATGTGGTTATACAATACAAACACAAACAAAATGGGATCCATATGTCACAGACATATACCATGTTAGAGGAAACACAGATGGGTTGCCAGGTATACAATGTATATGTGTGACATGTAATGGAATAACATGATGCAATCAGAAAGATGTTTCATCACACATATACACACATCAATAACTTAGAATATAATGTAAGTTATGATACATGTATTAGTAATGACAGGTAAGGAATTAATGCCCATATCCTCGGGTAATGCTCAACACAAAAGTAAAACATGAGCAATGATGGAATCATTTTATTGCCACCAACTTCCTTGCATATGCCTTGCATGTGTATGATACCCAACATGGTGGCACAAGGTAATATTATACCAATACACCTACACGATAACAATGATAATATAAAGGAAGGTAAATATATGTATAACATATATCATGTACATGTGCAACATGTATGTCAAAGCTATTAGGGGGGAGGGATATGGACAAAACAAACCCACATCAATGGAAAAATGCCAGCAACGGAAAGTCGGCACAGAGCAAAAAAGTATAACCCTAGCTAAGGAGACACTTTGCACATACATGTGTCAACAACACAGGGTAGACTGCAAGTCCTAGCAATGTACTTTGAAGCAAGTGTCTAATGTATGTCACATGGGATAGCAGATTTGTAATGGCTATAAATATGCCTGTGTAAAAATGACACAAACACAGTAATGTGCATCTGTTAAGCAATGAAAAGCAAAGTTGCACAACAAAAGCATTTTTGAGTATCATGTACACATATATACTGTCATGCATACATAGTACTACAGGTGCCACAATCGCCATTCTTGATATAAATAGCACCATACATATGTAGGACTGATTAAAAGACAGTCTTGTGGACAAAAGTACAGCACAGTAAATGGAATAAGAGTATGCAACCAGTCACATATAACAAGAGTGGTTGTATATAGATCATAATATGGTCAGACCCATTTACATTCTTGTAAAGCAGAGCATATGTACTACAAATGCATATACACTGATACATGCAGATCTGTGTATGCATGTCATAAAGCTATTATCAAAAAGACCATCTGTTGACATGTGCAAGATACGGACAAGCAAGGGAGTCATGAATGATGCTAAAAAAGCATCTCCTTTGCATATTCAGTAACGGACAAGTGAATGCCAATGCAGTATGTGAAGGATACTGAACTGACACCACTCTGGTGAAATCACAAAATCAATAGGAAGAAAATCATGGCAAAAGTTATGAGGTGCAGCACCCAGCAGGATAAAAGCACTCTCATCGAACTAAACAAACAAATCGGGACAAATAAAGTCTACCAAAACCAAACTTGAGGTAAATGTTGCCTCCCAGGCCAAGGACAAACACAAGGTATTCTTTAGCTATGTCTGCAACCTCCAAGGCAATGCGCAATTGTGTACAGAGCTCATTGTAAATGGAGCCAACTATACTGAGCCAGATGATACAGCAAACCTACTGCCACAAATTCTTCTCCAACTTTGCCACAGTCTCTTCCCCTCAAACTTCCCTCAGGAAATACCATCAAATATAACTCCCTTGCACTAAAAAATAGGTCCTTAATGCTCTCTTTAAGGCCAAGAACCCTGCATCAATGAGCCCAGACAATGTCTTTTGGCTTTCCTCATTAGAGGTCGCTACCACAGCAGATCACCGATCAGCAGATTTGATTGGCAGTGAAGTTTTTACTGTGTTGAGTTGCCAGCCTGCTGCCCACCCTTCACAGAAGACAAACATTCACACATATTTGCCCCTACCTGTATGTCTTTTTAAAACTCACTTGACTAAAACTCACTTGACCACAGGGAGGACATGCATACTCCACAATGAAGGAGCTCCAGCCAAGAATTGAACCAAAGATCATCTTGCTGTGAGGCAACAATGCTAATAACTGCACCACAATGGCCTGTCAATGAGCCCAGACAATATCCCAGAATGCCTTCTGAATAGCATGAAACATAAGCTATCAGGCCCTCTAAAATTGCCATTTAACAGTAACCTCCAGACACTGGACTGCACCCAGTTTGGTTTCATCAAGAACAGGTCATGCCTACACAACCTGGTGGACTTCTTTGAGATGATTACCAAAGCAATGGATGAGGGCAAAATGGCTCATACTGCATACCTGGACCTGGCCAAGGCATTTGACACAATATCCCACTTGGGCATTGTTGACAAACCACAAAAGGTTGGGTACAAACCCATGAGCCACCCAGCAGATAGAGATAACTGGTTCACAGACAGGACCCAGGAAGTTAAAAATGGGGAGTCTAGCTCTACAAAAGGCCAGTCAAAAGTGGAGTCCCTCAGGGATTGATCTTTGGACCACTCCTTTATGGCATTTACTTCTCTGAAGTGAAGGCCAATGTCAATGGTCTCTGGCTGACTAAATTTGAAGATGATTGTAAATTAGGACCTGTCATTAAATCCCACACTGACAAATGTTCTCAAGGAGGGGCTGACACAGACAAACAACTGATGTCAGAGCCATGGACTAAAAGTAAATGCCAAGAAATGCATAATAGTATCCTTTGGGAAGTTTTCCACCCCTGGCAACTATCATACTGATAACAAACTCTTTATAGTTTACCCATTAGTTAGAGCCCTGAGGATACACATACAGTAATCTAGCCTCTGGCCATCATGTGTCTACAATAGTGAGAAAATCATTCTATGTTATTCAGCTTTTAAACAAATATAGGGCATCTAGTTCAAAGGAAGTCATTTTTCCACTGTATTCTGGATTCAGATCTATCATTGAGTACAATGTCCCCTGTGGTATGTATCTAACCAGGTATATCCAACAAATGGAAAGTTCACAGAGGTTCCTCACTAAAAGAACACAGGCCATAAGTAAAATGTCCTATGCAGGCTGTTGCAAGGTCCTATCCCTCTATTTTGTCTCCTACAGGCTGTGGAGGGGCGATGTATGCCTGACATACAGGGCATTTTGAGACCCCATCTGATGGACCTCCTGCATATCCACAAAACAGTCACCACAATTACCCATTCTAAAGACATAAACCTTGCCTGGTGTATAAATAGAACCTGCAGGAGATACATGTATGCACCCCAGAGTCTACCCCATCTCTGGATCAGGCTCTCCACCCATGAGAAACAGAGTTCCTCCCTAACCCAATTCAAGTGTAACTTGGACAGTTGAATCAGGAACAGAAAATTCATCCCTGGCTTGGCACCTTTGTCCGTAATGGACACTGGCAACCTGTAAATGGTTAATCTTCCAGACATCTGCTTGTAAATGTTTCATCCCCCAAGGCCCTGCCTATACCTATCAAGAGTACCAGAACTTATCAGAGATTTGGGATGCATGGCTAGGCTTAAATAGGCCCTTGTGGTCATTAACCTAGTAAAAACCTATGAACCTATGACCATGCTCATATCCACCAGTCACAACAATGTCATGCAACATGGTACAATATTTACCAGTAAATGCCACACACAAAGCCATTGTGCCAGTGTGACAGTCTGACACAGCAGTATTACATAAATCACATAAGCAAGGATCTGTCACGCAGCTGAACACACATAAGATAGCAACAACCAGTACAGAAGTGGGTATAATACATACACATGGATAAAATGTACAAATAAACACACCGGACCCACATTACTGTGATATGTGAGAACTATGGAAATACTGTACTGTGTGAGTTACTGTCTTACCACCTAAGTATATACTGGAACAACACAATCAGAACAATCACTTTTCACTTGCATTATGTCAGTTGCAACAGTCATATCTGTCACACACAGGACATAACAATCTCATGCTTCATTGCATGCATAGGAGTACACACATGCACACACACATATATATAAGTAGTAACATCTCTATCTATATTGAGCAATGTATGCAATAATGACAGCATGATCATGTAAATAATAGTGGTAACTGCATGTGTAATTTGATGATGTGTGTCATACTGCAGCAGCAAGAACATAACAACATGTATTACATGACGTGCAGTGTCCACTATGATGTATGTGAGAAAAGCAAGACCGCAAAATGCAATGCCTGCACAACTGAGCCTATACTGTTAATAGTTGAATATGGAAAATATCATGGCAGCAGCATTACAAAAGTGGATCAATACTTAGGGTTATGAGGGGCCACCCTGATGGGGTCAAACATCATGAGATCTCTCTGGCTATAGCCTGAGAGGTGGTACGCATAGCCCATATCATATCCTGAAAGAAATTTCCCATTAGTTCCCTCATCTGCATCTAAAATATATCTGTCACTGTGTCCAGGATTTGATACTGGAAATTGTCTCCCCGGCATGGTGATGGACATCGTCTCTGATGGACAACAGGAACAACACTAAGTGCAGGTCCTGTTTTGTCATCATTATCACCATCCCAGTTATGGTCAACATCTTGGCCCTTGGAGTCAGAGTTGCCTAGGAGTGGTCAGGCACATCATCATCTTTGTTGTATGATTGATGAGCAGCCACAGGTTCCACAGTTGCTCAAAGATCAACAGAGGAGGAAAAAAACATTATTTATACATAACAAGCTTACTATATGACCTTATCCATATTTAACAATGTCTGTAGTGAACGTGATGAATAAAATCACACTAATGTACAAAATGGTATGTAATCTACATCACAGTCATAGTAAAAAAGGTCTGAAATAAAATCAGATGTGCACCTACATTATGATAACGAGAGTGAATGATATGCATTTACCGTCAGTAAAACATTTGAGAACATGTGAAATGCTTGCTCAAGGTATATCACAATATACTACATTTGTCATTGCAAGGTAATTGTCAGAATATATGGATCTTATGGTTAATTTATGTGTTATATAACAGAATACACAACATTGTGATAATGACAAGTATACTGTCAAGATTATGCAACATTCTCAATGTCCTAATATCCATATATTGATGATATAAATAGAAGGCCATATATACGCCAGTGTGCCCATTATATACGTTATTGACATTATGCTACTCCAGTACGTTACATGGCATGCAGACAAGATTATTCTATTTTTTGTTAATTTAATGACATATAAACCATTAGTATGCATATAAAACTCATATGTGAATAGCACACAGAAATATACATCATTACATCAAAAGATAAGTAAGTCATGACACTGGCATGCAACATTGACACTGTATTCCTTTCCAAAAGATTTGGTACAGTATATGCTAAAAGTGAAATTAACACCATATTTTTAATAAAGTATTCAATTACCTCTATAATCTTTATACCAATGACTATCATAGGCTCAGAGAAAAACTCATTAGTAATATGGATAGTTGTTCGCTGCTCAATGTGTGTCACACACATTTATGCTGAGGTGTCAAAAATACATTTGCATTTTATCTATGTCATCTCATTTTGTGCAAGAAATGTGCCATGTTAACATCCCATGAGTGAAATATGTTTACTCGAAATATATTGTAAGAATAACAGTGATACACTTAAATGCATTTGCAAATGAGATGAACAATACACCATGGTTAACGGGTGATATCATACAATATAATTAGAATGGAATTGAAAAAATTAGAATAATTGTACAATAACAAGAATAGTGACAGAATGTGGCAGCTAGAATTTTTGTGTATGACACACATAACTTGTCTCTCAACAAATGTATCACTGACATGACTTACATTTGTATTATACAGACATACATACTTACACAGCTAAAACACTGCAATGATGATTATAATTATAGTATATAACACTTCAAAAAAGCATGACTGGCTTGGGACATAACAATAACAGTAAATGGTTTGCAATTTTTTGGTTTATGAATCCCCACAGTGCAGTTATTTAGCACAGCTAAGACATGTGGAACTCAAGTATATCCCATTGTGTCTATCAACAGCAGACACACATTCAATAATAGAATAGGCAGGCTAAACACAACATAGCATTCACTGAAAATCACTACCAGGCATGCAGGTTTGTCGCTACCTACTGTTTAAACAGCAATAACAGTACAAGCAACTTATATATATAAAAACATTCCAGTCAGTCATGAATATTATGTTTAAGCACATCTGTCATTTAGGTTTTGTAAACAAAAATTGGATAAACTCAACTTTTCCAAAAATCCTGCTGATAACTCAAAAGGCAACACTGAAATTAAATGTATATACTGCTATTCACCATAAATCATTGACTCTTACATTTACCTTGCAGATATATTATGTGTAATCTGGCATGAACATTAGCATGCCTGAAGGTCCAAAGAATACAAATTTAAACCAGAAGTTTAACTATGTTAGGAGTATTTCTGGAGACATAAAGGGGGCAGTGATAGCACATACCTCTCTCCATCCACTGCTTCTTGGGCTCATCATATGCTCTATGCACAATGCACTATTTTGGGTACAGTCTACTTCACCTACAAACAGGAAAACAGGCTATATTACAACAGCAGAAGGATTGTTTCAGGTCGATATATAATGACTACTATGTACAATAAGAAAACAGTGAATATTACATGTCTTCTAGCCTTAACATGAAATACATCACGTTTTGCACATTTAGTCATTACTGTGTCACACATAGAGATTACTGTATACAAACTGTATGAGCTGATATTCAAACCAATGCTTGCACTACAAACCTGACGCAAACCTGCCTACCTACTCCATCTTGAATATGACTGCATGGATTGATGAAAGTTAAAAAACTCACCTCTCTGCACCTGTAGGGAAGAATTACACACAATAAAATGTGAAGTTGTGTTTGCATTTTACATGGCAAGTAAAAGAAAATGTGATGTGAATTTGAAAAGCAAAAGTATGCAATCATGACTGCATGTCAGCACATTGCTCACGGCAATAACATACAACTATAACACTTCAAAGATCCAGCTGTCACAGTTTGCAATAAAACATTTGACTGCACTTGAAAAACATTTAAGTACACATTAAAGGAATTATTGTTTATCTGTGGTTAATAATACATACGCATGTAATCTAGGTAGGAGGGCAGTCAACGTAAGAAAACCAATGGATAATAATATAATATAATATTTTGTAATTCAAACTGTATAGGTAACATATGTACGTATTACCCAGCATTTACAAACAGAAGTATGATGTTTCTAGAAACGTTGTCGATATCAGAGGTATCTGTAGGCATCCACAGCTAAGTGCTATAGGTGCCAATGCACCATAGCCATGCTAGATGTGTAAAAATCTGTACTACATAACTTATTAACTAAGTACAGATCTCCCATACCTGTTCTTAAATAGAAAATGCTAAACTAGTCTACATCGAGATTCAAATCCACACATATTCATGAACATTTTACAGTTGCCGATTGCTTAAATATTTGAGCTGACAGACAAATGTTGTAAAACTCTGTTGAATAATGATAGAAAAAAACATTTACCAGCCTTATACATTAGCATGTATCAGCACACTGAGATAAGCTGCCATCATTTTCAAAAATAAACATTAGAAGGTCATTTTGAAAAAGAATAAGCCATTAATGCCATTAGTGCACAGCAGTTTGTTTCAATACCATGTCCCCACATATGCTAGTAGATCTACAGCCTTAAGACAGAATAATGATTACAAATCCACACTTATTGTACTTGTATTGTTTACAAGTCTCAAGCATATTTCAGTCATGCTAACCTGCATTGGTCTTACATTCATTAAAGTGATTAGAGCAAACATGGATATTAAAATAATGTATTTTCTATAATGCAGAGCTTACTAATGTATTACTCAGCATTCACACACATGGAAGTATACTGTGTGGTGTTTCTAGAAGCTTTATTGGCAATAGAGAAATAAATAGTGACCCACGACTTAAGCAATATAGGTCTTGCTAGATGTGTAAAAATCTGTACTGTATAAGTTGCCAAACAACCATAGGTCTTCCATATGTGATGGACAATACTACATGAATAACCACCAATATTTTCAAAAGCAGGCTACAATGGGATTTGAACACCCACATAGAAGAACAGCAGTCATTTGCCATAATGCTTAATAAGGGATACTGCAATTTAGTATTAATTATAACATCAGATATGGTGGTCCAGCGGAGGTTCTCCCATTCGATTCTTGGCTGGAGTGCCTTCTGTGTGGAGTCTGCATGTCCTCCCTGCGGTTGAGTGATTCTAAAGACATGCAGGTAGGTGTGAGTGTGAATGGGCATGCTTTCTTTGAAGGTTGTGTGTCGGGCTGGCAACTCAACACTGTAAAATCCACTGCCAATCATGAGTGGACCAGAGTTTGGCTGTGGTGACACCTAACTGGGAATAGCCAAAAGACTTAACTATATGATGGAATATTATTTATTTATTTATTTTTTATTTATTTGACATCTGTTTATGGACTGGTCTGTTTGGGTCAACAGAACCCGTATTCAGTAGAGGCCTGGGGAAAAAAACTCCACATACAGTGCAACACAGATACCATTTAACCCAATACAATACAAATGGCATAAGAAATACTATACAAAAATAAGTTGAATGAACATAAACTATGTTACAAGATGTTACAAAATATGCTGCACATCTGGGCAGTTCTATAGATTTAAAACACTGTAGACAATTATAGTCATTCACTCACCATATACATAGCCTATGAGTTGATAGTGTCCAAAAATAGTATGTAGGTAGAGCATTGTATGACACTGACTGTTACAGTACATGAAAAAATAGAATGTTGGTTTCTGTTAGGAAAATAATAGCCAGAAAATTAGTGATGCAGAAAGATAGTGAGAGAGTTAAGAGGAATAGAGGCATTACAGTCTGAGCAGTAGCTTAAGGATATGGTATAGAAACAGAGAAGGAGTTAGGGGAGCCTCAGGATCTTGTAGACTGTGAGGGAGTGAAATGTGACAGAAGAGGAGGATGAGGCTAATGTGGAAGAAGAGGATGAGCTGAGCATTAGGCAGGCTGTATGCAAGAGCAGAGCCATGCATTTTTGAGAAGATTTTTTAAAATGGCTTTGAAATGGGTTAGGCCAGGCATAGACCTGGTAGCTAGAGGTAGTGAATTCCATAATATAGAGACAGTGTATGAATTCAGAGCGACCTGATTTTCTTGTGGGTTTTGAGATAGTTGAGAGTTTTGTCTTCTGATCGTAGGGATCAATTTGGTGTGTAAGGTGTGACTAAATTGGCTAGTGCAGGGCAGGCAGTAGTCTTGAAAATAAGGTTGTGCAAGGTAGATAGGTGAGTAAAGGCAAGTTGGTTGTGGAGTCCAAGCCAGTTTAGTTCTAGTATTGGTTTTACAGTGGTGTGAGTGATATTTAGAGTTGGTGGCAAACTTTGCAACTTTGTTGTAGCACTGTTCCAGCTTGCTTAGCGTAGAAGTTTATAAGCTACTTAGGATAGAGGCACCATAAAGAAGGGAGGGAAGTAAAAATGTTTTGCAAGGGCAGTTTTGATTGCTATAGTTAAGAAATGTTTGTTTCTATATAACAGTCCCAGTTTTTGATGATTTTTCTTTATATTTTGCTGTATATGGGAGTTGAATGAAAGTTTATTGTCAATGATAACTCCTAGAAATTTGGTTTCCTGCGGTTTTTGTATGAGTGTCAGATGTAAGTATGTTGAAATGATCAGTGACAGGGGAGGTGTTTTTGCAGTGAAAGAGTACCAGTTTAGTTTTCTTTGGATTAAGAACAAGTTGGGCATTTCATAGACAGGATTCGATTGCAATCCAGGACTGTTGAGTTTTTGAAAGTAGTTCTGGTAGTGATTGAGCAGTATAGATTATGGTGGAATCATCAGCATATTGAATGAGAGTTGCAGGGTCAGACGCAGTGTGAACGTTGTTTGTAAAAATGTTGAAGGGGTCCAGGGATGGTGGCTTGAGGGACTCCAGTAGGGTTGTGTAGAAAGGGTGAGGGTTCATTGGACCATTTCACTGCTTGTTTACAATTCTTGAGGTAGCTCTGAAACCATTTGACTGTACTATGTGAGAAACCTAAGTTAGACAGTGTGTTCAATAGTAAGGGGTGAAACATAGTGTCGAAGGCCTTGGAGAGATCAAGGAACACAGAGGCTGTATAGCATCCTGCATCTCTGGCCTTATTCACTGTGTCTGTAAAATATAATAGGGGTGCAGCTGTGCTGTGGCTGGGTTGGAAGCCATGTTGGCTTTTGGTTAAAAGATTATTTTGCAATACATATTGCATTTCCTGCTGATGGATATCTCTCTCAAGTATTTTGAAAATGGGTGACAAGATGGATATAGGATGGAAAGTGAATGGTTCAAGAGAGTTGCCTCCTTTGTGGATAGGGTTGACGTGAGATTGTTTCAATGTGGCTGGTACTTCTGATTCAGATAAAGACCTATTTATATGGATAGCGATTGGGTAATCAATTTAGTTGGCATCCAGTTTGAGGTAATGTGGTAGAAGATTGTCTGCTGAGGTGGAGCAAGGTTTTAGTTTTTGTAGCAGTTTCATAATGGTGTCAGTGGGTATGGGGTGAAATAAGAATGGGGTTTGTATGACATTTTGTTGAGTAGGTGGTGATTAATGTCAGTGTTAGAAGTAGTTGATGGTCTAGGATTGGTGTCTGAATAGGTTGAAGGGTGGAGGGGTCCAGCATTAGGGGTGTTAGTAGGTCTAATATTGATCTTATGAAGTGATTGTTAAAGTTGTTGGCTACTTGTGATGGAGGGGTATCAGGTGATAGGGTGTGCTCACTGTTTCTTTCAGGGTTAAGTAGACAATATTTGGAGTGCTAAAATTCTGCGGGATTTATTTTATGCTGAAGTTGAAGTTGGGAATAGTATGACTTCTTATCTCTGTTGATTATTTTTATCACTTTGCTACATAGTGTTTTGAAATTGTTATGATTTTATTTGTTTTTGTTTAGTTTCCAGGTTATCCAGGCTAGATTCCTTTGCTTCATCAGGTTTTTACATTCCTTAGAGAGCCATGGCGCTGAGTTCTTTTAGATTTTTTTCATACGAATGGGAGCTGGGGTATTAAGTATGTGAAGGAAGGCATTATTAATGTGTAGTACAGCATCATTAAGGGGTAGTGCTTTAAAGGGTGTCCAGTCTATTTCATGTAAGAGATTGCTAAATTTATGCTGACAAAAATGAGTTAAATTCCTAACTGATTTTACAGTGTGCACTATTAGTTTTTGGGAGTTTGTTCTAAGTGAATAAGCTGGCAGATGATCACTCAGGGAACTAGACGATGTACCAGAAGAGAGTAATTGGCAGGGTGAGATACTAGGATCCAGTCTATGGTGGCTTGGCAGGTAAGATTTTGCTGTATCTTGTTAGATTATTGATAATCTGAGAAAAACATTTTATTTTATTTTTTTTATTTTTATTTAAGTTTGATGACCAGGGAAGTCCAATGGGCCAAGAAGAGCCTGTTTTCAGTGGAGACATGGGGAGAATTGCAAGTTACGTTTCACATGTTACAAAAGGATATAGTTCATACAGCTAATTAAACATTTACAGAGATATCTGCAATTGGCTTGTCATGATGTTACAAAAATCAAAAGACATAATTCAATACAGAAATTTCAACATTTACATAAAGTGAATATTTTTATTATAAACTCAATTGTAGGTTTAACATTTCAAAATATATAGTTACTAGCCATTAGTAGGTTAGGAAAATATTTTGCATGGAGAGGGTAATAGTATAATTGAGATTGGAGAGTATAGTGCAATAGATATTAGAGAGAAAATTAGATTTTGGTAGGGGAGGGATTGTTTTGGGTGGGACAAAGTAATAGTAGAAGGAGTTGGATGAGTCAGTGCAAGGTAGAATGAAGGGGCGGTTAAGTTGGAGCGTGGCAAGGGCATTCCCATTTGGAATAAAGATGAGAGAGTAGCTGAGATTTTAAATTTGTATGGTTAGGTAGGTGGCGTAGGTGTGTGGAGAGAGAGTTCCACTGTTTAGCTAAGGAGTGGGACAGCAGTAGATGGCCAGGAGGTCATGCAGGTTTGTGGACTTGAAGGAGATTTTGTTTTTTGGATCTGAGTGAGTGGTTGGGAATGTAAGGTTTTAAGGAAGTAGTGAGAGCTGGGCAGTTGGCAGATTTAAAGATGAGTTTGTGGGCAATGGTGAGTTGTAGGTAACTGTGGTAGTTGGGTAGTTCAAGCCAGTTGAGGGTGAGGAGGGAGTAGCAGTGGTGGGATGAGTTTTTTGAATTGGTTGCAAATTTTGAGATCTTGTGGTAGCAGGATTCAAGTTTGGACTGAAGGCCAAGATGGAGATTGGTGAAAAGAGGGGCACCATACATAAGGGAGGGGAGTAGAAAGGTGGATGCAGGAGTTTGATGGATAGAGGGGCTTAGGAAGTGGTTGTGCCTGTAGAGGAGACCTAACTTTTGGTGGGTTTTCTTGATTGCGGAGAGGATGTGGGTGTCAAATTTTAGTTCTTCATCAATAATGATGCCAAGAAGCTTAGTGCTGGGAATGATTTCAAGGAGGGTGCTGTTTTGGCTCTGAATGGTGAATGTGGATTTGTCAATGGAGTTTTTGATAGGGCAAAAAAAATTAGATTGGTTTTATTTGCATTTAGTGCCAGATGGTTAGACTGAATCCAGGTTTCTGTTTTGGAGAAGGGTAGTTGGGTTTTTGCTAGGAGCTCGGAGGGGGAGAAGGCTGCGCAAATGATTGTTGAGTCATCTGCATATTGGATGATAGATGAGTCTGGGATGGATTGGTGAAAGTTGTTAATGAATAGGTTGAAGAGAAGAGGGCCAAGAACATAACCTTGTACGACACCTGTGGGTGTGGGAAGGAAGGGGGAGGTGGAAGTTTTCCATTGGACAGCTTGTTGGCAGTTGGGCAAGTAGCTGGTAAACCAGGCAATGGTGGTGGGAGAGAGGTGTAGAGTGGAGAGTTGGGATATAAGTAGGGTGTGTGAGATGGTGTCATAGGCCTTTGACAGATGTAGGAATAGTGTGGATATGAACTTGCCTGAGTTGTGTTTGAGGTTTATGGTTTCAAGAAAGGAAAAAAGGGCAGTCATGGGGCTGTGGCCAGGGTGGAAGCCGTGTTGGGTAGGGGAGAGGAGATTGTTTAGTGTTACTTGTTCCATGAGTTGTGCTTGTATTGTTTTCTCTAGTATTTTAGAAAGAGGAGAAAGGATGACAATAAGCCTGAAGTTGGTGTTATCAGTATTTTTGCCACCTTTGTGGAGGGGGATGATGTAAGCCTGGCGCCAGATAGAAGGGGTGTATGATTCTTGTATGGATCTAATATAAGAATAGAGATGGGATAGGTAATGCTGTCTGCAGATTTTTTGAGGAAGGTGGGTGGAAGGTTGTTGGGTGCATTGTGACAGGGTTTGAGTTTGAGGAGAAGTCTTTTTATAGTGCTTGTGGGGATCTGCATGAGGCAGAAGGATGTGGAGGAAGGTTGATGATTGGGGTGGTGGTTGGGGTAAGAGGGGGTGGTGGTGGAGGAGGGGGGTGAGAAGGAGGCTGATAGTTTAGCTATGCAGTCTATGAAGAATGAGTTGAACTGGCTGTCTGCTTCATGGTTGGAGAGGTTGGGGTCTGGGCTGAGGTTTTCTTTGTTGCCAGGATGCAGCATGGATGAGATGGAGTCTCAGAATTGTTTGGAATTTATTGAGTGCAAGGACTGGAGTTTGGAGTAGTGGGCTTTGCGGTCTTTAATTATTAGTTTTTTTGTGGAGTTTCATAGTTGCTTATACTCTAGGAGGGTGTTAGGGTTTTTATGTTTTTGATATTGTTTCCATTTTTGTCCCTTTGGTGCAAGGCTAGTTTAGTATCGTTTGATAACCATGGGCAGGGATTGGTTTTGATGCGTTTGGTTTGAGGGGGGCTTTCTGATTGAGGAGGGCTAGGAATGAGTGGTTAAAGTAGGAAATGGTATCATCTAGAGAAAGGGTTTTTAGAGGGTACTAGTCAGTATGCTTTAAGCATTTGGAGAAAGTTAGAGGGTTGATGGAGGAGAGGTTACGGGTTGGATGTAGTGGTGTTGTTTATGCAGTGGAGATGGGAGACATTCGGCGAAGGCTGGTAGGTGATTGCTGAGAGGATCAGGTAATCTTCTGGCATTGGTGGTAAGGTTTGGGTGATTTGTTAGGATCCAGTCAATGACAGTACCAGAGGTACCATCTTTATTTGGTCTGGTTGGAGATTGTATTAGTTGGGAGAAGTTGTACAGGTTAATTGTGTGGGATGGGGCTTCAGAGTTAATAGTATTCCAGTTGATGTGGGTATCACCGAGTATATAGGTTTCAATTTTTATATTAGAAGAGAACCAGGACAGGATGTTTTCACGGATTTTGATATTATCACCAGGGGGAATATAGAGGGCAGTAATACATATGGACTTGTGGCTGTTTATTTTTAGTAAACATATTATAATTTCAGTGTTGGCAAAAGTTGGTATTTCATTGGAGTAGGAAGTTATGGTGTGGGAGGTGGGGTAGATTATTGCTACTCCACCTCCTTTTTTTGTGAGCTCTGTCATTGTGAATGATTTGGAAACTTGGTGGTAGGATTCAGTATCTTTTAATCAGGTTTTCAGCCAGGTTTCAGAAACGGAGGTAATGTCTGGGTGGTTATGGGACAGCCAGGCATGGAGGTTAGGGAATTTGTTTTTTAGGCTTTGTGCATTAAGTGTTGTAAGGTGAATGGACTTTGATTTGTGGGTTGAGTGGAAGGTTTGGTGAGACTGATGTTAGGGATGGGTTTGGGGTTGGGGTGAATGTCACCGGCTAGTGGGAGAGAGATGTGGTGGAGCAGAAGAGTGAGGCAGTGTGTTGGGCAATGGTAGCTTGGGTTGTGTGAGAGTAGTGATTTTTGGTACCACATTTAAAAGGAGAGTACAGGGGGGTTGGGAACAGTTTTAGTTTGAAGAAATAGATTGGGTTAGAGGTAAAGGGGTAATGTGAGATGTATGAGTGGGATGGGAAGTGAGGTTGATGGTAAGATGTTTGGAGTGTGTATGAGAGTTATGACAAGGTTTGGGAAAATGTGGTTATAGGGAGAGATGTTATGCAGTACATTGTAGGAGGGGTGGATGCTTGGGGTGATGTAGATCTACAGGTGGTGAGGTTTAGCTTAGGTGTACTGTGATTGGAGAGGTGTTGAGTGGGGAGGAGTCAGGGGATGTATAAAAGTACAGGTAGTGGGGCAGGTGGAATTTGGGGGCAGGGTAGTGGAGTGTATTGAGTCCGAAGGGTGAATGGAGTGGGTTAGACCTTCCAGGAGGAGCAGCAGTCACTAAACAGAAAACAATCAGTGAGAAGGTTAGCAACTACAGAAATAGAGCAGCCTTTCATTTTGGTTTGAATGCTAACTTTCTGTTTGTTTTTATTATTTATACACCAATGGGGAGCTGCAGTTCACTGAGAAGTAGGAAAATAATGTAGTTATGCCAGAGGTTATAGAAAGAGAGATGCAGTAAATTATGACTCATTTGAGTACTAATTAAAATAGAATGGAATATGGTATAAGCGAGTACACTACTGAGGATTCTTGTGAAGCAAGGGCAGAAAAGTCAAAAGATGGTGCCTTTCTACATCAGATTTTCAGTAATATGAAATTCAGTCTGTTGCCCCCTTAATTTCACAGAATGCAGAGTAATTCATTGCCAGTACACTTTTCCAGCTATTTGTTGCTACTTTGTACTTCATGCCAACAGAACTAAGCAAATGGTGGCAGAAAATAAAACATACAGATTGATACTATTTGTGGGGGAGTTGGAAGCTATGGTTTGCCAATCTATATCTATGTCTCCTAATATTATTGTTTCGAGGTTTATTGTTTGGGATGTCCAGGATAAAATATTTTCCAGCACTGGTATATTGTGACATGGAGGATATATATTACTATTATGCAAATTCTATTTGATGTGTTGAGGTTCAAAAAAGAGATTAGTACCTCAGCATCAGAAAGGATGGGTATATTACTAGTGTAGGGTGTGGTGTTGAGTATAGAGGGATATAGAAGGGCTACCCCTCCCCATTTTTTTAGATCTATCTCTTCTGGTTAGAGCAAAGTTTGGAGGCATTATTTCTGAGTCTTTTACACTGGGATGTAGCCATGTTTCGGTAAGGGCTAGTATGTCAAGTTCATTTTGATCAATCCAGGCATGCAGTGGGGCTATTTTATTACATATACTTCTAAGGTTCAGCGTTTAAATCTTTGGGGTTACTCTTGTGGTTAAGATTAGAGTGTGGGCCTGGGTTAGGATGTACGTCTCACATTTGAGTAGATAGGTAATGTGGAATGAGTACCAAGGGAAGTCTTTTTATTCATAGGTGACGGTGTTGGTGTCAAGTGTGGTTTCATAGGAGGTGAGGAGGGTAATTTGTGGATTGAATAATATGGGGAAGTATAGGGGGAAAATCTGGGAGGAGATGTGTGAAAAGCTGTGTTGTTTATTGGGGAGATGGTTGGAGGAGTTTGTTGATGTGCATTGGTGTGTGGCGGTATGCGAGGATATAGTTGTAGTGAGGCTGGGAATTAAGAGTAAAGAGGTTAGGCAGGTTAGAAGGAGCATGTATACTGTGATGGTGGGTTTAAAAAATAGTAAATTGGTATTTATGTGTCAGAATGTAATATCATGTTTAAATAGAAATGTATGTTATCTACTGAAAGTTGAACAACTTAAGGTAAGGTTGGAAATGTTTTGACTTCAGGGTGAGTTTTGGCAATTTGATTAGGTGTTTTCCATTATGGTTTGGGAAAAGGAGGGGTGGGGGTGATGTAACTTGTCAGTAGTAAAACTGTGGTATGATGTTAGTTTGATGTGTGTATAGTAGAAGAGTAGGTGGTAAGTCTGGAGTTAAGATAGTTTGATTTGGTGTTCGTATTGTGGTGGTGAAGTAAAGTAAGACAAAGAATTATAGTAGGGGAAAGGAGAATTCAAGGTTATGGATGTAAGGGAAAGCAGTTAAGTTTGGTTAAATAAAAGTAGTTAAGGAGTGAATAAAATGTGGGTGTGGACAAGATAGAGTTGTATGTAATTGGATAGTAGGAATGAGGGCGGCTATTTGCTTGGGGTATGAGTAGTGCTGGAATATCAGTATTAGTCACATGTTTGAAGTCCTTATGAATGCACAACCATAATCAAAAATCTTTCATAATGTGTACACTGACCCAGTATACACAGGGAAAACCTAAGAATGCATTGATCCACTACTGGTAACTTTAATGAGTGCAACTTGAATTCTTACATTTTCATTACTATTATCAATGTAGATACCCATAGAATACACTTGAAACTGCCTCAGAAACAGATATCCTTGGTAAATACATTTATGATAATGTCAGTGTTAAGGTGCAGATTATGAAACTTACTGTAGGCATCTGCTGGCTGGCGTTGGAACTGTGCAATCCTCCAGCAAAGATCTTTTGCATTTCTCAGATGTAGGTCATCATAGGTGAGGTAAACCTGCACACCGTTCTGTTAGATCTCAGTACCTCTCTAGTGATCCACCACAATCCTGTTCCATATGTCAATCATCGTAAATTTCCTAGGCTGTGGTCACATCATCTGCTCATGTCCAGCATAGACAGTGATTATCTAGGTAGGTGGTCTCCTTCTTTGTGCAGTTTGGTAAGTGGGCACACCTAAGCCTCATCTTGGTCAATATCCTCACTATTGCCATTGAAACTTGCTGAAAAACATCTTCCAAAAAATGCTAACTGAGGTCCCACTCAGTTCACCTCAGTTTGTAGATACAAATGGTATGAAAAGTAAATGTGTCAGTATTACATTTTAAAGTTGGTGCATATAGGATGGTATCAGACTATTGAAGGGTATCAGGCATGTGTTACTGATATCCCCAGTTAATGATACCTACTGGGTGGTTGCGCTGGGCACCTTACTCTTATGGTGAGCTATTGGCTAATGTGCTGAATTTTGAGAACTTATGTAGACATTCACAAATGAGATTTCAAAACATTGAATGTTAATGAACCTCAGTGTTTATGTATGACTAAAATAGTACTTAAACACTGTGTGCACATTGCTAAACTCACTTTAAGGTATAGCTGATTTACACCTAGCTTTAAATGTAAGCTGTCAGCTACTGGCTTTATTGTGGTGGAATAAATTACTATTATTACATACCTATGTTGAAGGTGCGGTGGTGCAGCGGTAGCATTGTTGCCTCACAGCAAGAGGTTCTCCCGTTCGATTCTCGGCTAAGCGCTGGACTCTGTGTGGAGTCTGCATGTCCTCCCCATGGTCGAGTGGCATTCGAAAGACATACTTTGAATGGGTGTGCCTTTGCTAAAGGTTGGGCATCGAGCTGGCACCTTGGCATCTGTAAAATACTTACTGCCAATCATTAGTGGACCGGAGTTCCGCTCTTGCAACCCCTAACCGGGAAAAGCCGAAAGAAGAACATTACATACCTATGTTATCATTAATCTGTATAAATCAACTTGTACATCTTTCCTGTAATTTTTTTGTCTGCATTGCAAACTGTCTGTTATATAAAGGAGGGTATAGAATTATATGATATGCATACAGATGGATAAATGTCCATCAGTGATAAGGAGACCATCCCCAAATGCAGTTGTATGGGTGAAAAAAAAACAGCCCCGGTGATCTATAGATATGGAAGGAATGAAAATATATCTGTAGCTATTTCTGAGTAACCTGTAATGTCTGTGGTATGTTTATGGAAACCTGTAAGTTGTATGTTCAGTAATATAGTAATAGTTCTTAATACAGTCAATCTGATAGTGGCAACATAATGATGGCTTTGAATGTTTACTTCTTTACTGTGTTGCTATGTAGCCATGACTGCATTACAGTTCATTTTAATATACTGACTTTTTTCTTCATTGTTTCTGTATAACTTCCATTATGTGTGTTGCATACCATATAATGCCAGCAACATTTGTTATGATGTGTGGCATTGACTGGGATTGTACATGACATGCATCCTACATTCTTGGGGTACACATGCTCTTTCTGTTTGGATATGCAAGTGACTATGGCAACATCATTGCTACAGTACTGGGGTTGTGGCACATTGGTTATGCATTTGCTCATTACTAGTAATGTCTGCTGACATGGGTTCAAATCCACCTATACAAAATTGTTAAATGGATTGGTAAATATGATGATATTGTTAGTCCATACATATTATATATTCACAAATGACTTAGTCCATACATATTATATATTCACAAATGACTTTCATTCCGATTATCTACAAATAACCGCATTATACATAAAGCAGATTGCTTTACATAGCTTTGCAATGTAAATGAGAGGTAATCAATTTGATTGGCATATGCTTTTAACATTATCATGTCAATGTGTCAATCCTATATAGAGTCTAAAATTTGCATATCTCACTATCTTTCCGATATCAATCAGAAATAGGGGAGATGGTTTCTGACAGAGAGAGAGAGAGAATGAAGGTATAATTGATGTTTTATGCCAGCATGGCCACAACCTTCTTGGACAGACAGAGTGTTGACGTACCTTACAAACACGTTCAATGCTGTGGGTGGTTACAACAGAGCCTGAGATGCCTGTTGGCAATGTTACTCTGACATGATACTCCATGTAGTCAACAGACTCCATCACTATAAGAGGCTGAGGAATACCATTGGAGGTGGGCCACCATTGCCTCCCCTGGATCAGATAATGGTGTTCCTGGCCTCAGATTATATCACCAGTCAGAATCATCAGATACCTGAAGGAGTCATTGAAGCAGGTGTTCCAGAACATACAGGTATGTCCTACCTTCCCAAACACTACAGTATATACCCTTTGTTATTAAAGAACAGTAATTCACAATTATTACCATATTGTTATATTTGTTATTATTGTATTCCAGCAGCAGAAGTATGCTGTGTGAAGGGAAACAAACCTAATGCGGATGCGCAGTGGAGGTGTTGCATCCTGTTATCTTAAAAACACAGTATATACAGAATAATCTCAGCAACATCAGTGATGCTGTTTTTTTATGGGTCTACCTGATAATGTCGAAAGCTGGAAACGCTGACGATGAGAACACCAACACAGGAAGATCGAAAACGGAGATGACCGACAGTTGAAAATCCCGATGCTGGCAACACCGGCATGTCAAATGAGCACTAGTGTGTAAGTATGTGGTAGTGACGGATGGCAGGGTTATTGTGCGGATAAGGTAAGTGTGCGATAGTGATGGGCTTTAGGGTTAGGGAGCGAGTAAGGTAAGTGTGAGTTAGTGACAGACTTTAGGGTTAGGGGCGGATTAAGTGAGTTAGGGTTAGGGTGCGGGTCAGGTGACTGTGCGATAGTGACAGACTTTAGGGTTAGAGGTGGGTTAAGTGAGTTAGGGTTAGGGCGTGGGTTAGGTGAGTGTGCAATAGTGACGGACCTTAGGGTTAGGGTTTGGGTTAAGGTTAGTGCATAGATAGTTGTATTTGTAAGGTTTAGTGTAGGTTTGTAAGGTTTTTGGTGTGCTTGAGTTGTGTGTGTGCTTTTTGGACAGGTGATTTGTTTTATTTGTTGACTGTTGGGATTTTGGTTTGTCGGGCGTGTGAAGTTTCGTGTTTTTGAACTTTTGGTTTTGTGGTGTCGGTGATTTCATTGTCGATGTTTTTGCATGTTGGTGTTTTCAGGTAGACCCATATATATATATATATATATATATATATATATATATATATATATATATATTTATGTAGATATTGATATATACTATACAGACACACACACACGCACATTCATATATATATATATATATATATATATATATATATATATATAAATGTAGATATAGATATATACTATATACACACACACACACACACACACACACACACACATATATATATATATATATATGTGTAGATATGAACATATACTATGCACAGACACACAGACACACAGACACACACACACACACACACACACACACACACACACACACACACACACACACACACACACACATACACACACACATATATATATATATATATATATGTATATATATATATATATATATATATATATATATATATATATATATACACATGTAGATATAGATATATATACTATACACCCACGCACACACACATATATATATATATATATATATATATATATATATATATATATATATATATATATATATATATATATATATATATACATGTAGATATAGATACATACGATACACACACACACAGACATGCACACACACACACACACACACACACACACACACACACACACACACACACACACACACACACACACACACACACACACAGACACACACCCACACCCACACACACACACACACACACACACACACACACATATATATATATATATATATATATATATATATACATATATGTAGATATAGATATATACTAAATACATAAACATACACACACACACACACACACACACATCTCAGCAACATCAGTGATGCTGTTTTTTTTTTAATTGCACAGATCCTGCAACATCTGCACTGCAGCAATAAATGTCATGTAAGTGTCTTGATATACTGTAAGTGCTATACACAGTTGTTGTGTGCCTCTGCCTCCAGACAAGACTGTGGAGTGAACTCATATGTTGAGGTTTGTGTGCAAGTTTAACCTACATATATATAATCACAAGACATAAGCCTGGAAGTTGTTTGTACAGGGAGATCAGGAATTGTTGTCAATCTTGTTGATATAATGCAGCACTTTTTAGGAAATCTGTGATCTAGGATATTCATGTTGCCATTATTCCCTACAAAAGTAGTGTCTCTGTGTACTGCTAGTGTGATCCATATTTGTTCTGTGGTTCCGCCTCCTGTCATGACTGTGGAGCATGCTTACATGTTGTTGTTTTTATGCCTTGTTATACAACAGGATCACCATTATGACAGATGACACACTTACCAAACAGGGAAGGCATACCTGGTAAGATATTGCATCTGTTTGCTACATTTCAGTATTGATACTTACATCTGTGCCTTTTCTGACTACTGTGTTCTTGCTTACCTGCCTTGAACACCTGCAGTTTGCACATCATCCTTGCCCAGCTAGCATCTGCCTGTGTTATTTTCTGTGTGTGATACCTCAATTAGAAGGTTAAATGATGCCTTATATATGCTTAATGATGTTTGTATGCCAACCGTTTCACATGACAGTGGCACTTCAACCCTCACCTCTTGTTGTGGCGTCACAAGAAGACATGTTAGGCAGTTTTTAGTATTTTTATTAACCTTATCTGTCATATTTTCGATGCATAATTTACATGACATCTCTTTTTTATTCAAAGTCCCTGAACCACCTACAGCCACAACATTCTGGTAAGTCCATTTCATTATTAACATCGTAGTCATATAGCTGTCCCATATGTCAGTACTGTGCTGCATCATTTGACTTGTGTGAAAGTATGTGACATGTGCCATCTGTTTCCTTTTTGTAGCATGTGCATCGAATGCCTCCTCCAGTAGCCCGTTCATTCATCCTGAGGAGGGATGTGATGTCACCAATGATGACAGCACAGCCCATCTCACACAGGCCACTGCGCAGGTTTTATTGTCTAGCTCAGAAGTGAACAGCCATGTGGATCATGGTGTAGACTCTGATATGGACGATACTGTGGCTGGACATTCTGATGATGTGGGGGCATCAGATGATGCACATGATGACCGTGACTTGCTATCTCATGTAGAATCTATTAATGATCATGACTCTTCCCTATGATGAGCCAATACTGCCCATTTGACTACAAATAGCATTGTAGCTGATTTGCATGTCAGAGAATGTCATGTCCAGTTACTACTACAGGCAAGTGAACAATTTATAGTGATGTCATGGATCTGGCCTGCATGCACTTACCTATGCTACGGATCATGTAGAACACCAGCTGCGTTATATCTTTAAAATGTCTCTGAGTACATTCGATCTTTTCTTTTTAAAGGTTTGTAATAATGAATAACAGAGTAAAATGTGGGAAATAGACTCATGGAATACATAAGGGCTCCAGAGCTTAAAGAAGAGGAAATTATTTCTTCATTTACTTTTGCAGTCTGGGGCGTGTTTTACACTACTTCAGGAAACTCACCTAACTAATGATCAATGGGCAGAGATCAAGAAAAGGAAGTGGATTAGAGAGGTTATAGCCTCAGAAGGTAAGACCAATAGTGCAGGGGTAGCTATAGTTATTAAAAATCAATATCAAGGGAAGATCTTGGACTCTAAAATAGATAAAGAAGGAAGGTGGTGCTTTGTTACCCTCTCATCTACTCTCCATGATAAACCTATTTTACTTTGTAATGTATATGTACCATGTAGTAATCAACAATGTTTTATAGCATCACTTTACCCGCTTTTAAACCAATATAATAACTATTATATAATAATAGGAGGGGATTGGAACTCCTATCAGAATCCGAAGTTGGATAGGTCTTGTCTACAAAGGTCATTCAATAGGCAAGCGGTGGTCGCACTAAATGATTTGAAAGAAGATTTTCAACTATATGACCCTTTTAAATATCTGAATAACCATTTCAATACAAACAATTTTACTTTTTATTCACCGTGTCACAAAATGTGGTCGAGAATAGACTTCTTTTTGATTTCACAAACAATGACTAATTTTGAACCATTAGTTCTCATATATGCGCGTTATTTATCGGACCATTCAAAAATTTCATTAAGTTTTTCTAAAGATTCTAAACATAATTTGTCTCACAGGTGTTATAATTGGTCTTTAAACCCAAATCTATTAAATAAAGAAGAAATAATACATGAAATTACAGATGTTCTTAATAGCATACTAGTTAAGTTGGAGAAACCACAACATTCTCCTGATATAGAATGGGCAACAGTTAAGACACAAATAAGAGGGATCTTCTTGCAAAAAGCTTCATATTATAAAAAAATGCATATTAGAGAGATACAAGATTTGGAAGTTAAAATAAATTCACTTGACCAAGAGTTGATTCAGAATTACAACAGTCAAACAGAGGCGGAATTATTCAAATGTCAAAAAGATCTTTTCTTAATTCAAAATAATAGGTTGACATTTTATGAACATAAAATGTTAGCGAGATATGCTAATCATATTCAAATACCATCAAGGGCATTAGCTAGAATCATTAATCAATCAAAAACAGCATCTTTAATCTCGGAAATACATTTGGACAACACAATATATTCTAAAACCAAAGATATTGTTAATGTTTTTGAAAGAATATACTTTGATATTTATGCTGATCAAAAGGATCTATCCTTAAACAGGTCTAATAAAGAATTTTTTCAGAAAATAAGTTTCCCAAAAATAGATGATATTTCCCAAGAAGACCTAATTAAACCTATATCAGGTGAAGAAATAACTTATATAATTAAAGACTTCAAATCATACAAGGCACCGGGGCCCGATGGCCTGACTGCTGAATTCTACAAAACTTTCTGCGATATTCTTGGTAAAATACTCTTGATTGTATTTAATTATATAATTAATAATAAAATTAATGATCTCCATTTTAACGCATCAAAAACTATTCTTATACCTAAAATAAATGCTGATACCCAGAATCCTGATAATTATAGACCAATTTCACTTCTAAATGTTGATATGAAAATTTTGACTTCTATTTTGGCTAATAGATTGAAAAGAATAATGAATCAAATAATTTCTAGTGAACAAGCTGGTTTTATAACTGCCAGACAAACAAGCGACAATACATTAACACTACATTCATTAATCTCTTATGCTAAACAAAATAATTTAAATATTTATGCACTCATAATTGATGCGCAAAAGGCTTTTGATAGGGTTAATATAGAGTTCTTGTTTGACACTTTGACATATTTTAATATACCCCAGGAATTTATCTTATGGTTACAAATCTTATATACTAATCCTTACACCACTTTATATATCAACAAAAGTTTTTCTAAAAGAATACAACTTAAAAATGGAACACGACAGGGCTGTCCTTTGTCTCCTTTGTTGTTTAATATATACCTAGAGCCTTTATTTTTATATATTAAACAGAATGTATATCATAATGCCCCTATATTATATGGAACAAAAATATTCATGGCGGCGTTTGCAGACGATCTTAATATATACTGCACAACACCAATTTCAGACACTGAAAAATTACTGAAAGCGGTGGAGGACTTTGCAGTAATATCTAATTACAAAATTAATCTTAAAAAAACAAGCATATTTCCTTTAAAAATTCCTAAACCCTTTTCGCTTCTCCCATTGGTGGGGCAGGTAAAATCTGAAGATAAAATTAAATACTTGGGTATTACCTTTTCTACAGATGATAAGGATTTTTATAACACTAACATTAAATTAGTCTGGGATCACATACTATTTGATTTTAAGAGATGGAATAATTTAAAGTTACCTGTATTAGCAAAAGTTGCAATTATTAAAATGAATGTTTTACCCAGATTATTATATATATTTAGATCTGCTCAAGTGTTAATTTCAAGGGTTTTTAAACAAATTCACAGGGAATCGGCTAAATTTATTTGGGACCCAAAAAAGACCAGGATATCATATGATAAATTGATGACTCCAAAAAATAAAGGGGGATTGGATTTAACAAATTTTGAAACTTACTATTTAATAATAAACTCGAACAGAATGTTAAGAATTGCCAATTATGACATATTTAGTAATAAATGGTCACCAATGTGGGTAACTTTGAACTATAAACACATTTTGAATTTGAATATT